>NW_024529933.1:2623208-2859235 GCF_017590135.1 Pyrgilauda ruficollis
GCTGCCGCCGCTCCCGCTCCGCCGCCGGGCCCACGAGCAGGCGCGGCGGGCGCGGGGCGCCGCGGGGCTGCTGGCGGCGCAGTGCGAGCGCGGGCTCTTCCAGGAGGTGTTCCCGGCGCAGAGCGCGGAGGAGCAGCTGCCGGCGCTGCTGGAGCCGGGCCGGCCGCCGCTGGCCGCCTACTGCGGCTTCGACCCCACGGCGGACTCGCTGCACGTGGGGCACCTGCTGCCCGTCATGGCGCTGCTGCACTTCCAGCGCGCGGGACACGACGTCATCGCCGTGGTGGGCGGGGCCACGGCGCGGCTCGGGGACCCCAGCGGGCGGGAGCGCGCGCGGGAGCCGCTGCCGGCGGGGCAGGTGCGCGCGCAGGCGCGGGCGCTGCGCGCGGGGCTGGAGCGGGTGTTTGGGAATCACCGGGAGCTGTTCTGGGAGCCGGGAGCCGGGCGGCTCGGCCGCGCCGCCCTGCTGGACAACGCCCGCTGGCTCGGCCGGGAGCCGCTGCTCCGCTTCCTGGGCGGCGCGGGCGGGCGCCTCCGCATGGGCACGCTGCTGAGCCGGCAGAGCTGCCAGGCGCGGCTGCGCAGCGCCGAGGGCATGAGCCTGGCCGAATTCCTGTATCCCGCGCTGCAGGCCTACGACTTCCTGCACCTCCACCGGCACCACGGCTGCCGCATCCAGCTGGGCGGCCACGACCAGATGGGAAACATCATGTCCGGATACGAGCTCGTCACCAAGTACGGCGGGAGCGCGGGGCCCACGGCGATGCGCAGGGTCTGGGCAGCGGGCAGGCTGTGTCAGCGGTGGTGGCCAGCGGGACCGGGGTGTCACTGTCACTCTGTGCTGGGCGCTGGTGAGGCCGCAGCTCGAGTGCTGTGTCCCCCTCATTCAGGAGGGCATTGAGGTGCTGGAGCAGGTCCGGAGAGGGGCAGCGGTGGAATGGACTGCCCAGGGAGGGGGTGGAGTCGCTGTCCTGGAGGTGTGTAGGGAAAGGCTGCACCTGGCACTTAGTGCCATGCTCCAGGTGCCATGGTGTGTTCGGTCACAGGCTGGACTCGACGGTCTCAGAGGTCTTGCCCAACCTCACCCATTCTGTGGTTCCGTGACAGAATGCTGTGTGACTTGGGGCTCACAGTCTCTAAAGCAAGAGATTTGGCCACACACAAATCCCTATGATTTGAGAGGAGTAGTTAATTGGCCTGACCATAAGTTTGGTGCACGCATACATTTTGACCAAGTTTATATGAATTTTTAAGAAAAATAATAGGTTCTTGTATTAGTGAATCCAAGAACCAAAATCAAACACCCTGAAGCATGGGACAAAATTGAGACAAGTCTGCCAGCACACCTATCCCGGTATAACCACACCAAATATGATTATGAGACAGTTGCAGTATATAACATATAAACTACTTAGAGTACATAAATGTCTTTGATACACACAAAAGAACTTAAAAACTTACAGTGCGTTTTTTTTCCCTAAAGCCCTCTTCACACAATAGTGTTCTGGCATCTTTTTGCCCATCATCCCTAGCTTTATATGAAGGATAGAATCTTGCAGAATGCTTGTATTTTAGTGAGCTTTACCAAGATTGGTTTATTTTTCTTAACATGCAGTGACTCTTTCTCAGGATGACAGGAGCAGAGGTGTTTGGAATTACTGTACCCCTTATTACGAGTACTACTGGCGATAAACTGGGAAAGACTGCTGGAAATGCAGTTTGGCTGAACAGGGAGAAGACTTCTCCTTTTGAGCTCTATCAGTTTTTTGTCAGACAGCAAGATAACGTAGTTGAAAAGTAAGTTTTTCTCCATCTTGCTTTTTGTCATTGTTTATAAAACCTCATTCTAACTGTTCACTGTAACCGCTTCATTTAATTATGTGCAACACAAGCTCCATGTGGAAGTATGTATTAATTATAACTGTTAATGAAATAAACAGGCATGACTGGTTGCGAAGTAGATGGGATAGTGGAACTTCCATATGCTGAAATACGCATCTGAAAATTACAAGGGAGACGACAGGGAGTGAAGCATAATGCATTTTTGTTCTGCCACTGGGTTGACTCTCTTATATGGCATATTAGTTTTAGTACTGTAGCATCACAGATTTTTTCAGTACACTACATTACTGCATTAATTTTAATAAGTTGCTCTGTGTTCTTTTCTAAATCTGTTTTACTTCAAACGTCAATGGCACTGTTAAATCTGAGCTACTTCCCTTTCATATTGGGACCTGCCTTATAACTTACGTACCTCTCTGGAAGGTTTATCCCCTGATAATTCAAATCCATGTTCTAATCCCCAACACCTTTCAGACTGAAAAGAAGGGTATGTGGGTACTTAAGACTAAAATATTTCATCCATTCAGACTTTTTACCAGTAAAGGTACCTTTAATTCATTGCATGGGACTGACAGCTCATTAAA
Source organism: Pyrgilauda ruficollis (assembly GCF_017590135.1). Lineage (NCBI taxonomy): Eukaryota > Metazoa > Chordata > Aves > Passeriformes > Passeridae > Pyrgilauda > Pyrgilauda ruficollis. The sequence continues at coordinate 2,625,635 of NW_024529933.1, forward strand.
ATGGACGTTGTTGTAAAGAGTAGGCTTAGGGTGCATCTTTAAATTCTTGATTATCCTAAATAATCTTCCTGCTGAGTTACCTGCCAGTACAAGTATGCTTCTGTCCCATGATGGCCACAGACTAGCAGTGGGAATTTGCACTGGCATATTGTTAGTTGACACACGATGCCAATAAATCCTATAAAATTTCAGGAGAAACCAAAATTCTTGTCTGGAATACAAGCTTCATAAAAGCATCTGACACTATCTTATGCCTGACCTTAGGCAGAATATTAAGTGAAATGTGAGTTTTAAAGATTTGATTGAAAGGACAGAGCATCTTAATATGTATTTTTTAAATTGACTGACAGTCATTTTCATGCAGTTTCTGAAGTCTGAATGACAAAGGCAGGAAATCTATAATGATGGCTATATAGACAAAGTATTTTTTCCCTGCTCACAGATACCTGAAACTATTCACCTTCCTTCCTCTTGAGGAGATTGCCCACATCATGGAAATGCATGCTAAAGAACCTGAGAAATGGGGCCCTCAGAAACGACTGGCTGCTGAAGTAACTAAGCTTGTCCATGGTAGAGAGGGGCTGGAATCTGCTAAGAGGTAAAGTTTGATTTATCAGTTTTGTTTCAGATTTCTATGGTAATTCTCCATAGCTTTTCAGGGACTATTTTAATCTATTAAGTTGTTGCTTAGATGTTGAAAAATGTAATAATCCTGTAGACTTAAAAATACACTGAAAATATTTAAAAAAGCCTTGCAGGGCAGTAGGGTATAATAAAAAAGTGGGGGTGTATTTAAAGCACTTCTGTTAGTTTGTGGACTCCCAAAAGAAACTGGGGAGGGGAATGTGATGAGTAGCACTTTGTGTGAAGAGAAGACTAGCTCTGTATTTTGAATGCTTTGTTCTCACAGGTGCACTAAGGCCCTGTATTACAGCAGTGTGGAGGCACTGGAAGAAATGTCTGACCAAGAGCTACAGGAACTTTTCAGACAAGCTACTTCTGCTGAACTGATGCTTGAACCTGGGATGACTGTTCTTGACTTGTGTCGCAAAGCAAATGCCATTCCAGATGGAGCTAGCGGGTAAGTTCTCACCTGTGCTCGTGGGTAATTCTCAAAGCAGTATTTAGTTACCCTTCCCAGAAGGTGTAGTAGTAGAGGCTAAGGTTAATTTCAGTCACTGTTGACCTGGACTGGAAGTGAAGAAGAATTAAAATGTATTCAATTATGCATCCAACAACAACAACAAAAAAAAAAAAAAAAAAAAAAAAAAAAAAAAAAAAAAAAAAACTAAAGTGAACTTTCAATTCTTAATAAATAGCTTTCTCTTGCAAGTAACAGTTGTTTCTGTTTTGTTTTTAAGGTACCGGAAAATTACAGATGGTGGAGTTTCAATAAATGGGAATCGTGTAACTAATCCTGAGACTGTTCTTATTCTGGGACAGCATATTCTGAAGAATGGAGTATCATTACTTAGGGTTGGAAAGAAAAATTACTACATTATAAAATGGCTGCAGTTGTGACAACAGAGTATCTCCCTAAAACAACACATCTCTAATCTGTGCTGCTTGAAGATGTACTTGAAGATATTCCTGTACTGTGCAGTACTACACAGCTCACAGACTGCCCTGCCCAATACTTCTTTTTCAAAATGCACCAGAGTTCAAATAAAGGAGCTGAGTTATACCACTGAAGAGATTGTAGATACTCTGCCTTATTCAAAGCACCATTCATAAGGATCTGCATAAGAAGAAAATGAAAAGATTAATTTCAAAGTCCAGCGATGGAGATGCACTTTCCCTTCTGTAACAGCGCTCTGTGTTGTAGGAGAACAGTGGCCAGTTATTCCACAGGGTAACCCACATGAAAATGAGCCAAAGCGAACTCAAACCCACTCCTTCTTACAGCCAGTGTGTGGTCATCTAACCATGAAACCTTGCTGTGGGCAAAGACCACCAACCTATGGTCATGTTTCCCTGAACAGGTTTGCTTTGAAGGAAGCTGCAGAAAATTCATAATAAAGATTCATAATAAATGATTAGGCATTAATGTAAGTTGGTTCTTGGTTATGTATGGGTCACACTGCACTAAAGCTTTCCAGCCTTCATGTGGGAATACACAGCATATTCACTTTTGAAATCTGAAAGTACAGAGCCTTTCAAAGCTTAAATAAACCTGATGAATCCCTTTTAGGACTTCTGTGTGCATAATACGACTTATAAGGGGAGTGGCAGTTGTTCCACTTTTTTGGTCCTGCGAATGACCATACTATCCATACTATCCAGCATTCCTTGCTGAAGGAATATCCTGGTACTAGTTCTGTAGGCTCTGCAGCCAGCTGGAAGATAGTACATTATACCAGAACATTTGGAGCATGTACATGAAAGGGCTTGTTTTAATGTTAGATGCCCAGGAGTTGTGGGTGAACAGCACCACAAGGATCTCTGGACCAGGAAACACATGAGGAAAGCTGAAGTGCTTTGCACTGTTGCTTTCAAGGATCAGGCCTCACTCTTAGCCATGGAGAATAATTTCCTGGTCCATGAAATCTTCTATACAAAATTTGCAGTGACAGCAGCCACAAGGGGGAAAGCCTTAATCTTAGCTTCTGGAATGTGATTATATATTCTAGAGCTGGATGGGGAGTTACTGTTTTTATGTTTCTTTTTACTTGATAAATTTCATGCTGATTTCATTTGCACCATGACTCAAGAGTTCAGCAGTAATAAAATACAGTGGCTTGCTTGTTATAGATGACAGTTTCTTCTGGCAGTGGAACTGAAATAATGGGACTTTCAAAAGCTCAGGATGTTCTTAGTGTTAATTTCAGTTTCCAGATCCTACTTATCTGTCTCATAATGAAACCTCTCTAGCCTAATCTCTATTACATAACAAAGAAAAGTAATTGAGTCATTTCTACCTCAAAGAAAGCACATGGAAGAAAAGTGGGAAGGGCAGGGGAAAGGGAAAGTCCATCCACCTAACACAGCCACCTTGCTCCGTAAAGGACGGAAGCATTAGAGCAAATCAGAAACATGAACCTAGGACCAAAATGCTCCAGTACACACCTTTTTGAGTTTCATTCTGGTTACAGGAAAAACAAGGAATAAGTAGTGGTTCATGTCTGATCTCCTTCCTGCCTGTTTTCTGTCATTGCCAAATGGTGCAGACACACACATATCCACCTCTAATAAAATAGTAAATTTATTTTTTAGCAACATGAAACAAACAAACAAAAAGAATAAAGTTCTTTGCATGCAAGATTTATAGTAAGATTCATAAACTCCAAGAAATTTAGTCCATGCTTGCCTTTGACCAAGTCCTAGGACTCCAAACCCTTCCCTGACTCTTCCCAGAGAAACAGCTGGATACCAGCACTACTTGCCATGACCATACAGGGCCATCACAACTGAGCATTTGAACACTTAGGTCAAGGATCAAGGATGACTGGAAAAATCAATGATTCTTTCTTAGCCTTGTCTTAATTCTTATGTAAAGGTACATTCGGATAATCAGAAAGAAAGAGATTGTCCAAACTTGTTCAAATGTGAACAAGGAATAATTAATATTAAAGTATTTAACATGGTTACATATGCATGATTTAAAAGTGCAAAAAGAAAAGTAATTATTTGGGCAAGATATTTAAAAAAACCTAAAACCAACAAACTAAAAAAGCTCCACCAAAAACATTTGTAAAGCACAACCTGGAAGACTTGAATTTAGCCTTAATTCAATAGGTGGCACCTACCAGTCAAGAGGTAAAGGATGAAAGGGAACTTTCAAAACTATGGGAGCATGAAAGCACCTTCACTAGTTCAAACATCGTCTTTGAGCACAAAACCATATCCAAGTGGTATTAAACTTTGGGAAACCAATCCTCTAGCTTTCACCTCAAAGCAGTGCTTAATTAGCAACAAAAAGCAGATGCAGTGGAGATCCTCAGTAACTAGAGAAAACACCAGCTACCCATTGCTCTCACAGCTGCAGAAAAAAAAAAATTACCCAGGATAATTCCATTCAAGTTCCCAACAAGGGCACAACAAAGTGGCAGGTTGTTTCTTTCCCCTGCTGTGGTCCATAAAGCAGGGATCTGAGTTTGCCATATCCAATCTGGCAACTGTCATTCACCCACAAAGCAATGAATAAAAGCAGGTTTTACACAAGGTCTGCTCCATTTACTTCAGAGTAAGGTCTGAAGCACACAGACATCACCACCCTATCTGTTTCACTAAGTAGAATTTGAACCTGACTACTACATACAAACTTCACATCAGGAGGATACTGTGTTTTAGTTACAGCAGGACTACAACAGCTCAGGTACCAGTGTCAAACATTTACTAACCTGAACTTGGCTACAGGGAGTTTTCCCCACCATGATTCTCTCCCCACTGGAGAGCAAGTTAGCTAAAATCCGTGCATTGGTGACAACATTTTTTCAAGTTTAAATTAAATAAGGGGATCTAGAAGACAGTTGTAAACCATCAGTATAATTTGGAAATTTTTCAATTGCTGCCCTCATTAGGCTTTTTTCCACAGCTTTCCCATAATTTTTAAGTGCTGGTAGTAATAGTGGCATTTGAAGTATTTTAGCTCAGTTCCAGAACACAGCTTATTTCAAACCTATCAGTAGGCATGAGCAGCCTGTCCACATGAGTTATGGAACTCTTCAAAAATGCAGAATTTAGTGAGAACAAGTGAAATCATAACTAAGGTTGTACACATATAGGTACTTAAACTACTAACTTACAAGTGCATGTAAGTCCTGCCACCAGAACTACAAGTCAGTCCAAAACTATTTCTGGCATAATTAATTTTGTGTATTATCTGTTTATTAAATAACAGGATTGTTACAGCATGGACCTTCAAAGTCTTGCATTAAGGATTACAAATCAAGTTCATTTCTTGGCACTCAAACATTACCAAATTTAAACTTTTTGTGAAAGTTAAACAAAAAAAGTCGTAACATTTCAGAAACCAAATTAACACTCGAAATTTCATGACATTACAGAGCCAGGTATCACTTGCAAGTATTTCTTCAATAAATGAAATTCATTTGCTTTATGCAGCATTTCAGAACTTTACAGATCAGAGTATTTCTTCACAAAGACTGTTGACTGAACTTTGAGAGTTAAAGCTTCGGTAGCAGATCACTTATGGACGGCACTACCTTGTTGAAAACTTCTTGGATATTGAAAGCAAAAAGGAGAGAGGTGTCAGGTGAATACCAAACAGAAATGTAACGCTTTTGACAAAACTTAAAAAGCTTTCACTGATCACCAAATAGATTTAAAAAGTGGTTTGCACTTCAGTCGTATTTCTTAAATCTGCGAACTACTATCCCTGGATACAATACAAGACAAAAGTACCTCCTTTGTATTCATTACATGTAATGCATACACCATGACTTTTTAGGCTGTTTAAAAATACACCATATGTATTTCTGTGTTCTGCATTAATTACCTCAGATCATACATGAAGTATCCAAAAGTTGCATCTGTCAGACTTAAATCCTTGTGCCCATATTGGTGCTAAACTGAAGATTACCATGAAAAAAAATGCATTTTTCAACAGAGCTTCTTGTAAACTGAATTTTTAAATTTTCTATCTTTAGCAGCTTACCAGAGGAATTCCTTTTTTGCTAACTGATTTCAGGGAGAAGGAACTGGATATGGTAATGAAAACCTCACTATCATGGCCCAATACCATAAAATCAAGCCATGGAGGTTAACAGCAGTGTCCTATTTTTCATGCAAGTGGTGTTAAAGAAAAAGTATCAGCAACACTATAGTAAACATTTTCACTTTATACAAAAAGAGTGAATCTGCTTGAAAAGTACATGCAAGTATGCTGGCTGGAGTTTAAATAAATTTTTATTCATAAAAATTAAAATGTTTACTTTTTCAAGGCTAGTGTGATCAATAGTCATCTGTATGAATTGTAATCAGAAGAAAAAAAGAAACCTCATCAACTTAATTTCCAACTTAAAAATTCATAATCTTACGATTGTCCTCAAAAAAAAAAAAAGCTACTTACAGCACAATAAAATTTCCTCAAAAGCAACTGTAATCTCTGATATAAATATTCCAATTCCACAGACTTTCTTTCATACTGTCATACATTCCAAAATTTGCAGAATTTGTGGGCATCCCCTTCTCCCTGGCCAACTAAATCTGTTTTTAAAAGAAACACTATCCCATGATAGTTTTGAAATCCAGTTTTATTTTTCAGTTCTGCCAGAGCAAATTTACTATCAGATGGTCCAGGGGCTTGGTCCCAGGGGGGAGGAAGGGGAAGGTGTCCTTGTGCCTGATTATAAACTCCAACATTCATACACAAGCTCCAGTGACGTTAATAACTCTGCAGCCACTTTTTAGTGGGCTGTTCTTGTTCACAAGCTCCAGGCTAATTCTTCCTACATGATACTCCATGAAATCAAGTCTGAAGTTTTGTCTGCCATTGAAACATTTGGGGACAAAGAGAAAAAAAAAAAAAGGGAACACACATACATAGTAATACGCTCGACATCTCTACTGTGCTATAAAATGGAGACCTCCATCTGTCACAGTGCATGCAATATATTCATGAAAGAAAATACTCAGTGCTCTCTTTTCTTCACAGTATTGAAACTTCTACTGGAAAAGCAGCTTAAAATATGCCACAAGACTACACTGGCTGTCTTAACCACAGGCAACCTGTTCAGCAAGTCAGGCACTGGAACTTGAACGTTTTTCCCCAAGTTCAAATGAGACTGTCACTGAGACAGAAGACTTGGTCTGCTTTAATTTGCACCAGAAACCTGGTAAGGAAACATTTAGAGCCATTTATTATATGGATTAAATACGACTTCTTTTGCAAAATACAGCATGTTTTTTTGTTTGCAAATCAAACCAACTGTCTTTACATGAGCAGATTTACACAGTTGCAGTACACAGATAAGAAGAGTTCATAAATAAAAATTCTACTCCGTATACCATGCCTAGCAATTGTCAAGCCAATGTAACCTCCAATGCATATAAAGAGTGTGGCTGATACAGTCTTCACCAAAGATGTGTCTCACGGATCTCTGCAATGATCTGGCTGGCTCGCTGCAGGGCCTGCACACAGGAACACACACACAAAAGCCAGAGTTAGTTATGCTGGAAAGATTTCCCAGGGACAAAAAGAACAGCAGTCTGGGAAGTACAAAGCTAAAAAAACAAACCAAAGCTGATCAGTGTCATTACAAAACAAGTGGCAACCCATTAAATTCTCAAGAAGGGCAAACTTCTTCACCATACACAGTTTTAAAAGCCTGCCATAAAAGAGAAACTGCACCTACTTTCTATCTAGCCTGCTAAACTGCAGATTTAAAAGTTCATATGTAATCTTTTCTGGTCATGTATTGGTTTTAATTCCTCCAGCAGAGAAAAGCAATACACTGGCACAGTCTTAAAAAGCAGTAAAGAAAAAAGGAAGACAAGTCTTCAAAAAGCCTCCCATTGATATGGTGAACTGCTCCCAGGAGCTCCTGATCTCCTCATTACCTTTAGCATGTCAGCTGCCTCTTTCCTGCGCTGTGCCATGTCCTCAGACTCTGTGAGAAGGTCATCCAACAACAGGGATTTGTACAGCTGGCCCACCAGCTCACTCTGGAGAGTGTCCTTCACATGGTTCACCAGAAAATGCATCACTGCCTTTGGCACACTGCAAGCACATAAAGATTGTTTCTTTAAAGTCATTGTTCAAAACCAGGCCTGTTCAAGATGAAGAATGCATAATGAGGGCAAGCAGCTACACATAGCATTGGCTCAAACTACCAGGAATCTATCACTACCATAAATAAAACCCCTCTCAAGTAAAAGCAGCATCATGTACAATATTGGAGTAGAACTAATTAATATAATTTCCTCCAAATAGAAAAGCTGCATTGTAAAAAACATGAACAGAGTAAGACATAAAATAAGAATAAATAACTTTGCTCATTAGAAAGCAACCTATCTCTACTGTGCATGGGATGACACATATTTAAGTGTGTCAACCCTAAAACCAAATTTTATGTGTAAATGGGAAGAGAAAGAGGCAAAGAAATAATTCACATCTCTGATATTACATAGTATGAACAGTGCAGTAAAGTTAAGTTAAACAAAGCACTGCCCTGCCATGAAATACTAAAAATTATATTGAAGGTATTAGTTTATTGTATAGACTAAAACACCTATGAGTCTCACTAACTTGATCTAACATCTGGTTTCCAGATTCCTGCACCTCCCCCCATACTTCCCATATACATAAAAATATATATGAAGTTAGACCTTTCCAAAATGATATAAGCAAAAAAAGTTTTACAGAATTCCTCATTAAAGAAAAAGTATGACTTTTCCACAGTAGAAAGAACTTTTTCATGCCATTTCCATCCTTTTAGCTAAGTGCTAGAAAACTGAGCCACACACATTAGCTTCCATTTGATGTAACAGGATGGCAAAGCTAAATTCTATTGGGGTACACAGCATCTGGAGTTTATTCCAGTTATTTGCTGCAAATCTTCCATGTGAATTGAAGCATCCTCCAGAAAAGCAGGCATCTCCTAAATAATTAAACCTTTTACTTAATAATATACAGAACTTGGAACCATTAGAGGAAACAAGTGCTTCTTTAAACTGCTTCATTCTGTGAAGGGTTAAAATTTTACTGCTGCTGTCCCTTCTAAAAATTAATTTATTTTCTCTCTTACAAACATAAGAATGTGATAAAAATAACATGATCATATATATGATTCATGAAATACCACAATATTTGCATGGCTTAAATATTTCAAGGAAGTTTGGGTTTACCTGTCCTGAATGTTCTTCCTAACAATAAGGAAGTAAGATTTAATAAGTCGTTCAATCACTTCACAATCTCGTTGTTCACGGGCAGAAAGTTTGCGTGCAACAGGTACAGGCTGTGTGAAAAAAATAAAACCCTCAGTTTACCAATTCTGCTCATTTACATTTGTAAATAAAACTCAAAACTCTAACTACTGCTCTTTTAGCCTGAGTTTGACAGATGTAATATGTCTTGCAACAAACCCGTAATTCTTCAGAAATAAAATTAGGGACACATCAAAATCCACATATGTAAAACAAAGGTCAGAGGGTCCCACTACATTTTTTCCAAACATCTCCAAATACTTCAATACATACATTCAATACATCTCCATCTGTTTTTAACTTAAGTGGGTTTTGTCTTTAATGGTTCTTCTCCTCTAATATAAACATTAAAATTCAGCACAAGAGCAGGAATTTGAGTTGAGCTAAGATTTGTTTCTGTACCAACAGCTATCTAGACAAGGAGTTCACCTGCACAGGAATTTGTGAAAGGAAGCCAGTTATCCCAATCATAGCCTGAAACTGGAGCAGGCAGGGAGACTGGAATCAGACAAGAAGCAAAGCAGAAGAGACTGGCTGGAGCTCCTTGTTGCAATAGTGGGAATTATTTACAAAGAGACCACATATTAGCAGCAAAGTTACAAGATCTGGAATTGTTTTCTTTCCTGAGCCTGTACTACAAAGAAAAAGAATTTGTCTTCCAAGACTCACCACATCTAATAGGTTTACAGCATGCCCTTTTTGAGGACTAGCAGGTAGGGCTGCAGCTGGCTTGGATTTTTCCTCTGCTGATACCTCTTCTGCTTTGGAGGGTTTCAGCATTCCTCTCCAGTTGCCTGTTCCAGACTCCTGAGGTGCATCTGCTCCTACAGAAGGATTCTGCACACACAGCACATTGAAAAAACATGGCAGAATTAGAACTCAGCCACTATAGAGAAGCATCTGATCAAATCACTACAGGTAAAATTCACTAAAAATAAGATTATCATAGGTATATTCCTTCATTCTGTTCCTCACATTCCCCACATTTATTTTCCCTTTGCTGGTTACAGCTCACAAAAGGTCCCAGTAAAATGAAAGCTTTACGGAAGGCTTTTTAATAACAAATCAAAACAAAAGTCTTCATCCTCTCGAAGTGAAGATCAGAGATTCTGGGGAGTTCCAGAAAAAGAATGACTCATGAATCTTCTGAGAAAAAAATGTAACACCCAACCCTCAAACATTGGGAATCACTGAACAAAAGAAATATTAGTGGATGGCATCCACCATATGTTAATTAGTATTAAAAAGCTGAAGTTTATTTTGATGTAGAACAGGGGCAATTTTTATTTTCTACCTTTCTACAAGCCTAATATTTCTTCTATTTACTCTGTGCTTTAAAATCTAGTCCTGTTTGAAAAAGGTCATTCAAGGTTTTGTACTTGTCTTGCTTCAGATATAGGAAGAAAAAAGCTAAATTTATCTATTGTGTTTACAATGAAACACCACAGGCTGATGTTAAATCTAAAAAAAAAGTGAGAAAAAAAGCACAGCAAGTAGAATACCAGCAGCAGCATACAGGAGGAAACCCAGCTAAGCTGTGCACCAAAAATTTTATTTAAATTGCGCAACTGCCCAGAGGCATTGTACAACACACCAGGAATTCAAATCAAACTCTGCTAATAAGAGAAAATTATTGTTAAGGAAAGCTCCACTGTATGACTTCTGATTGCAAGGCAGCTGCTCAAAATGACAAAAATGCGACTCTCATTCTGCATTACTGTGGAGCCTGCTCTACCTCCAAAGCAGTTTCAGAAACAAAGCCACACAAGAGAGTGTGAAATGTATCACCCCATAGAGGACAGAGTTTATGGGAAATGCAAACCAAATCTGGCAGCTTCCTGCTACTTCCTAAGTCACAACACTATCTTCACAGTGGCTCTTGGTTTCTTTTTAAATTTTACAGCATATCAAAACCCCTAAAACAGAGGAAAATAATAGTTAAAATTCTACTATTTACTAGATTTGACTTTAACCACTTTGCTCAGGACAGAAATGGAAGCTTTGCATTAAAATCTGAATGTGCAAGAAAGCAGAAAGCCTGAGTCCCCTTGTTACTCCTAATACACAAACTTGTGACTGCCCATCTTTTCTGACTCCTAGCAAGAGCAATTAGCAGAAAAGCCTTCAGGGGAATAATGAGCTGTTATTTTAACACATGAGACAGCACACCTAACATGTAAAAAACACTGCAGAACACATTTCACAAATATAAGTAAACCAGGGATTCAACAATTATGTGAAGCAACACAAAGGAGGTTCAGTTTGAGCAAAGCCTGTAAAGATTCCCTGCAGGAAGCAGGAAACTCACATTTTAGCTTATCTTCTATCCTCCTTCTTTAACTGTCAACACATTAAAAACATGCAGTTTAGCAGCCATGCTGAATATTTCTGATTACAGTACTGTTGCACTCAACAATCTATTGACAGTTTGAAGCAAATTAGGTGCATATTTGCACCACAGTATATTGCAAACGAGTTCAAAGAGAAAGCAGTGACTTGGCCACCTCATGGCACGTCTTGACATGCCACTGCACATAAAACCAGTAGTGCCAAGTAATCCACACTGGGGAGGACATCTAGACTGGGTAGGACACACTGTTGGTGACAGAACACTAGGGACAAACTGCTTTCCTTACACTTGGGGTGCACCACAACAGAAACGTGCATGCAGTGCTTAGAGGAAAAATCAAGACAGACCTTGCCATCAGCCTCAGCAGAAGCAGCAGTAACAGTCTCCTGGGAAGCAGGTGCCAATGCACCTGGAGCTTTAGTAGACTAAGGAAGGTAAAAAATGCAGGGAGGGGAAAAAAAAATTCAACTGAAGACCACCAAATTTACCTAGCAAATTGCATACACTTTTACCTACTAGCATCTTTCAAAATCCAGAAAAGAAATATTTTGAATTTGCAAGAAAAACAGTAATAGAAGAAGGAAAAAAAGAAGGAAAAAAGAAGAAAGAAAAGAGAAGAAAAAGAAAAAATAAAAAGCATCTCCAAGACAGTTATTTGGATTATCTGACCTTCAATTTCATGCAAGCTCCTAGACTGATGATTTAACTATGAAATCAATAAAATGAAGGATCAAAGAGCACTGAAAGCAATCTCTAGATAGCTACCTTAAATTTCCTGTTCATCCATCAGTTGTCTTAGACTGATTAAAGGCAACAGTATTAGATCTACTCTGGGACTTAGTCTCACTTTTTAAGGTAATGAACTTAGTGAACAGTCTTCTATCAGCTGTAGAAACTCCTGTTACAACCTCATGAGGAACCTAAACTATGGTCTCTATCTTTGAATTCTTAATAATTCACATAGTATTAAAAAACTGTCTAAAATTCCATCTTGTTGTCAAGACTGTTCTACAGCCAAACAGTGTTTTCTATGACATTTGGTTGGTTCTTCCACTCCTGCTATTGCACTAATCCCAAAACCTGATGAAATTAAGCAAGCTCCAGAGACAGAATACATGACTGGATTATGATGAACAACCAAAAATGTCACCTCCAACATCTGCTCCCAAAGAAAGTAAGACTGCAATAAATAAGTTTTAAGAATGACTTAACAAGAACCAACCACAAGTCACTATGTTGACACTGGATATTTTAAATAATTTATTTATCTTTTGAAATCAGTGTGTGTCAGCTACAAACTTAAGCATGAAAGTTCTGAGTCCATCTTCAACATCTGCAGGCATTTTATACCTTACCTGACAAAATTCAAGTAATAAGTGCATTGTTACATTTATAGACAAGTCTTCCGAAATACCAGATTTAAAACCTCCCATAAATTGCATCTTTTAAAGAAAATTATATTCCACTTCTATCTTATGAAACTGAAAAGAAAAAACTCAATACCTGGAAGCTCCCAAGACTGTTACTTGGGCAGCATATTAAATTTTCCAATAGTTAGATTGGATCTAGGACAATGCATTCAGCTTTATGTAAAAAATAAAATCAAACATTTACTTACCTTGTCTCGTGGCACAGAAGAAGGCAATTCCCGGGTTAATCTGTTCCGCCTTTGCTCCTTTAAAAACAATGCAGCAAGACCTCAATTATGTATTACTCTCTATCAACACACAGGCAAGATTCACATTTTACAGATGACTTCCATTTTAGACACAAATACGAGTGATTTCATCTCATCCAGTGCCATGCTAATACTGTGGTCTATGAAACGCTTGATTATACTTTGATTACCTGGTCAAAACTCAATTCTCAATATAAGAAGTTTTGCAGTGTTTTTTTTGCACCACACTCCCTAATCAAAGCCTGAGCCTTCAAAAAACAATATCAAAGCTCCACAATTTGGCTCACCACAGATATCCTACAGCCCTCATTAAGCTGTAAATCCTCCAAGTAATCTAAAGGATTTGATTCTGTGGCCAGCACATGATTAGCCCAAAATGAAGGAGGCAGGATTTGCTTCATAGCAAAATAGAATTTGAAGCAATCAGGACAAAGAAATATCTGATTTTGCTTGAAATTAACAACTGACTGTCCACCGAATAAAGCTTGGGTTTACACGGTTTGGTTCTTAAAAAATTTCCATGTCTGTTTAGGAAAACATTAGGAAAGAACTCCCTTAAGTAATACACATTGATGCAATTTTGTATGTTCAGCTTCACAAAGTCTTAAATTCTGTACTCACAGTAGTTTCCATACACATTGTTTTTGAACTAGATTAAAAGCAGTCTACCAAGTCAAATTCAAATGCATACCTAGTCAGTACAGAATACACATATAGAATGAAGACATTTTATAGATTATAGAAGAAATTGTATAGAGTAGAAATTTTAATGAAAGCATTTAAAAAAGAAACACTACAAGAGCATGTAGTGACAGGACAAGGGGGAGTGGCTTCAAACTGAAAGAGAGTAGGTTTAAATTACATAATCCATAGGAAGAATTTCTTTACTGTGAGGGTGGTGAGGCACTGGAACAGGTTGTCCAGAGAAGCTGTGGATGCCCCACCCCTGGAAGTGTCCAAGGTCAGGTTGGATGGGGCTCTGAGCAACCTGGTCTAGAGGAATGTGTCCCTGCATATGGCAGGGGCGCTGGAATGAGATGACCTTCCAAGCCAAGCAAGCCATTCTATGATTCTGTGATGAATGAAAACGATGTGTTGGATAAACACGAAGGTATTAATGAGCTCTTAGCCATGATGAAGTATTGCAACAACACCAGATTGGTTCTTCCAATCTAACAGAGCAGATTGGTTGTTGAACTGCTTTCACAGGATGATGGCAGCAACAAGTATTATCAGATTTGGACTTGAAAAACAAAAGATTACTGACGGGAGACTGAGGGAGACAATGTCTCAGGGAGGCTGAAGTGTGGTAACACAGAGATTCAAGAACAATACCAAAAGCAAGCAGAAATTAGAACCTGAACAGAGGAAACAATACTTGTATTATCCTTTAATGAATGAGAGGAACATTATTGATACATTGTGTCAAAGACAAAATGCAGTTACTTCAACATGCATGCCATTTCACAACTACATATTTAAATTTCGCCTTAAAAAATATCATTTCATAGGTAATACTCAATTGCCCATTTTATTTTCCAGACTGAAAAACAGACAGAATCCTTTCAGTGAAGCATCAACCAGTGATGCGAAATGTAATATGCAATAGAAATTAACAAATCCACAGATCACTAGCGTATACACCATATTCATAATTCATCACATTTCTCATGCTTCAAAATTCAGAAATGTGCTTCAAGGAAAGAAGTTCAAGCATTTGTTATTTTATGAATTTCACCTTCACTTAAAGAGACAAGAAACTTTTTAAGAGAACATATTTTCTTACCTCTATGTTGTTATTCATTAACCCACAGGCATCAGCAAAGTCTGGATGTTTGGTATTGATATAAGCTAACTCAATGGCCACCAAATTATGAACCTGCAATGCAAGATATTCCCAGATCAAAATTCAGGGAGTAAACCTAATGCCAGTGCAGAGCAGTGACCTACAATGCAGACAAGCAATGCAGACTGCCCATAGCAGAAGACCACCAGCCACAAACCACCTACAATATATGAACCGAGGGAGACGGTACACTGTGAGGGACAGTGAGTATACAAAACAATTTTTGCTTTTCACATCAAATGTAGAGTCAAATACTGAAACACTCTTTACTCCCTAACAGGCAGTCCAAATCAGATTTTAATATTAAAACATATTTATTTAAAGATATAAGTTGAACTTCTAGTTTTCACTAGGTAAAGGGCATTAAAAACCTCTGAAACACACAGAATAAGGATTACAATTTAATTTTCATCACTGAATCCCAAACTCTACAGTAAATGCACAGCTTCTGTTACAAGGGAAGGAAATAACCTATATGTGGAAGACTAGAAGATGTTAAATTGAAATTTTGTAGAATTCTTCTTGGGCAATTGAAACATAGGGGACAACACGCTTAACCCTACCCCCATCCCTTTGTTTTATATGTATCTATAACATAGAAGAGTGTGTACATATTAAATGTGTACACATCAAAATGTGTACATATTAAATAACTACCAATTTAACAAATAAGTTAAGATTCCTTTAATAACTTGGGTTCCTGTGCAAACAGAAACATCAAGACTCCAGAAAACATGCACTTTTACCAGCAAAATTACAGCAGACAGAAACTTACCATTTCATTTGTGACAGGAAGTCTCCTACGCAAAAGACAGGTTACCACTTCAACTATGGCATCGTGCAATTTAGGAAACCTCAGTAATTCCTAAAAACAAACCCAAATTTTACTGGTGAGACTTCCAGAAGTTTTTAAGCAAGTAATCACACACACACACCCACACACACACACACACACAATGACTACAATGTCAGCAGTAGAGCATGCATTTTTACCTGTGTACTGTAATTGCTACAATGCTGGATAATCCTCTGCATTTCCTCATGAACCAGCTCCACACAGCGCAAGCTCGGTTCTTCCAAACGCTTGATTTGCCTTTTTACCAGCAACTCAAAGGAAACTTCAGGAACAAACAAGGCAGGACGGGGACCCTGGTTCAAAAGGAGGGAAAAAGCTGCTAAATTGTATATAAAACATGATGCATTTCTAAGAAGTATTTAATAAGGCCCAGAATAAATCAGGTCACAGTGACACTCAGAACAGGTCTCAAGTATATGTAAAAATACAAGCTCTAAGTTCCTATCTTTAAGACAAAATGTACTAAACAATGATTAACTAGCATCCTTATAGAATCTCTGAGATTTCTACCTACTGTCACTTCAGGCTTACAAATCAGAACAATGCTTTTTCCACATGTGAGGATTCACATTTTGATGAAATCTATTATAAAGGCACAGACATTTTCTTTCTAGTTTCAGAGAAAAAAACTGCCATTATTTATTGGACAGTCTTGGGCATCTAATGCCATGCCAACAAGATAGGTGGATTTCAGTGTCTGGAGTAAATTTCATTTATGACCACACAGACCAATGATTAGCTACACATATAACATTTTTAACCTGAAATATGACATCTTTCCTGTTACTAAATCCTGTTTTTACATTTTACATTTACAGGAGGATAGGAACATACACACAGACCATTACTATGGAGTACCTCACGCTCCAAGACCATGCAGAAACCTGCCTGTCTGTCCACACAACAGACACAGTACAAAAGCAGACTGACATCTCTCACATTCAGAGTCAAGCCTGAAGGATTGAACATTTTATTACATACTGCAAAATTTAAAAGTGGCCTTACTCTGTTAATTCTCAGCAACACCAATTCCCGTATTAGCAAGAAATCAAATCTGTCAGGAAAACACTGAAACATCTCAAAGTTGTGCCCCTTATACAGAATTAAACCTTAGCTTCCTATCTAACATACAGCCACAGACTCAGAAATACAGAAGAACACTCACAGTGGCATTTCTAATGGCAGTCAGAATGTCAATTGTGTTAAGGCCACCCAGAGGGTCAACAGATTCTAAAGTTCTTCCAAAAGTCTCATGAAAAATATAACAGATTCTGGCTCCACCGCATCTGAAAGAAGAAAATAACAACTGAAATAGCAAATAACAAGAAAGCTCTCACTGAAAACCTTCTTACTTGGATCTTACTTGGTTGCTTGGATTCAAACATTTTTGACTATGTTATGGTCCAGTGTAGTAATTTTGCCAGTGAGAGCCAGTAAGAGCCACTGGGTGAACCAAACCACTCAGTCAATATTCCAGGAAAACATTTGTACTTACAGCTCTGAAGTCTCTATGTATTTTGCTGTTCCTTCAATAGTGTTACAATATTCTGTGGCAAATTTGGTGATCAGCTGCAATAAAGTAGCACTTTTGTCTTCAACAGGTTCCCCATAGCTGTTCAGTAGAGACTGGTACTGGGCAGCTAAAACATTAATTCTGGTTTTCAGTTCTGGCAAGCAATCCCTGATATGATGCATCAGCAATCTAAAAAAAGAAAACAGTCTCTCATTAGAAGGGAGGAAAGGTTTCAGCTTTATCATCTCCATCAAAACAGAGAAGAGACACAAAATAACGACCAAAGGAAAACATTTACTTGGGAAAATTACAGTAAGTTCAGAAACTGAGAGAACCAGAGTTTGCAACCAGAGTGTTCTTTAATGCATTACTGTACAGCACCAAAAGAGACACTAAGGGAAAAAAGAAAGGTCTGCACATATGTCTAACCCATCAGTTTATGTGCTCAAGGAATACCTGTTCAGTGTTCTAGCAAGATACTTGGTTCCATTTCTATTGGCAAGGGAAGGATATTTCTTTTGGAGAAACCCATACTCATCACGAATGGAATCAGCCACACTCTTCTTATTGTTAATATCCAACTGACTCCTGAAGGAAAAAGGCAGAGTTAAACACCAGTTACTGGATGCCCAGTAATAGTTATTTACACTTCTGCTTTTCTGGACAGAACACATTTAACAACTAGGTTTTGCTGTACACACATAACTCACCTTCCTTAGACTTTAAAGGTTTTTATTTGTTACTCCATGCAACATAGTCAACAAATCTCTACTGGTAGCAACTATACACAGAGCAAACAATGCTCTTATCAAAGATGAGATTTGACCTAAGTAAGGTAAAAAAATACAGCAAACAATACCACAGTCATATGCAGTTAGGACTAATATATACAGGACCTGTGCTGGATCAGAGCTAATGTGAACAGCTGACCAGAAGCACCCCTCAAGCTGAAGGACAACAGCAGAAGTGGCGACACTACAGTTCTTCTAGAAGTGTCTAGAAGTGTCTCCACTCCTGCCTGCATTAGCAGTTGGTCGAGTGGAAGAACAAAGGCTTGCAGAAGTCAGCAACAAGCTTCTCACTTGCTTATTCAGAAGTTTATTTCAACATTGTC
Source organism: Pyrgilauda ruficollis (assembly GCF_017590135.1). Lineage (NCBI taxonomy): Eukaryota > Metazoa > Chordata > Aves > Passeriformes > Passeridae > Pyrgilauda > Pyrgilauda ruficollis. Next base: position 2,643,878 of record NW_024529933.1, read on the forward strand.
ACCTTATTCTTAAAACTATATTCATGGCTAAAAAAGCAGAAGCATTACTTCATATTAACAGAGTTTTAAAAATAGCACCAATGTGCTCACACAGACCTATTCACTACTCCAATGATGCCAAGTTTGACTGGAATCACTCTTCCCATGAGCACATCCATAGCATCAGTGCCAGCATCCATGAGATCCAGCTTTGTGATAACAGCAAGGGTTCTTCGACCTACCAAAAGGAAAACACTCACAGGGATGTTCTGATTTCACCAGAGTAACTAAAACTCATAATTCAGTGAATGGAAAATTAGTGAACTAAATTCATTAAACAGGGAAATATTGCCCATCTAAACCAGTAGACTAACATGCACAGGATTTGTCTGGGACCTCAATATTTCCTGAGATCTTGGTCTGAAAAAAAATGTGCCAAGAACCTTTTCTTTAAAATATAACACACTTTTTGAGTCTAGAAAAACCCCAGCATCTCAGTAAAATCAGTAAGTTCTTGGGTCTTGAAACTTTAATGTGAGTATAGCTACTTTAGTACTGTCATACTTCTCACTATATAGCATTACTCCTGCAGAACCTGCAACATGATCTGCCACTCTAGACCTCTAAGTTTCAGAATTTTGGGAAGTGATCCAAAAGACATTGTCAATCATTTTTACAGGAGTAAAATAAAAGGCATATCTTGAACCAGGACAGTTTAAATGGCCAGACTGCCAGAAGACGTTTTCCCTCAAGGTTATGTGGCAGACAAGTCAAAGCAGACCCGGAGTTTGAAAACAATCAAGAAATGTTACATTTTATGGAAAGAAAAATTTGAGGGTACCAACACTAAATTTTAGCCTAATTTCTGCACGTTTATTTTCCAAGTGTATTAATCCATGTTCTTTCAAATCACACAATGCCATTTGTTAATCAATGGTACTGACAGCACTTTGCAAAAGCAAGAAGCAGGTAGCCAGTAGCTTCAGATCTGTTTCAAAGTCCTTAGATAAATACAACATTATAATCTTCCTATTCCATTAAATCAGTCAGTTCTCCCACATACATACAGGAAACAGAATTCATCTTATCCTTACTAAAAGTCACTAAACTAACAGCTAAACGGTCAATTACTTAGCTGTGGGGTGGCGTATTTTCTCTACCAAAGGAAACAATGTTGGACAATAAAGCATGACATTGTCCATTTAACATTCTTAATACCATTTTGTTGCTGTGGAAACAGAAGTGACTCCATGACTAGTTACTCCATTACTAGTGACTCCATGACTCCATGAATAGTTACTTGGCCTGCTGGCAAGCCAGAAATCTATCAGTTATTGATTCATCCCAGCATCCTCTTGAGTTGCAGAGACTACAGTACGAAGTCTTTAAGCAAATATAAAACCTATATTTTCTAGGAAATGTGATGACATTTCATTTTCTTACTGTATTTTGCTCAAACAACTTCAGTTTTATTTTAGGATTGAGTTTTAAAAAGCAGTTGAATTACAGCATCCAGTTAGCCTTGGTGCTTACCATCTGGATCCACCTCCCGAGCTATTTTCAGGGCTTCAGAAGTGGCCATGTCTGTGTTGGCAGCTGTGACTGCCAGGATAATGGAATTGGGGTTGCTGATGAACTGAAGGATGAGCTCTCTTATTTGAAGTTCAATGTCTTTAGGCTGATCACCAACAGGCACCTAGAAAAAAACCCAAGATGGAACTATTCAAAATTGTGTCTTTATGCCTGCATGGCTTGGTGTCCAAGAACCACGTGCACAACTGGCAGAGTGGGTGGGGATGTGTGCATGGGCAGGGAAAGAAGTCATCTTGTCATCTCCATGTCTCAGAAAATTATTCCATATGTAACCTGAACAAGCAGGATCTGAACATTTCTATTAGGATATCCTCACTTTATACAGCCTCTTACACAAAATATACATAGCCACTCCTGGAGAAGCAATGTGGAAGAGACCTTCCAAGTTGCCAAATACTGATCTACCTGCAGGTACAGCTCTGAGACCTGGAGTGCTACCTCTTTTATGGAAAGGAACATGCAGCCCAGACACCTACCATCACTTATATGTAGAAAGAGGAAAAACATAAGCAAACCTATCTCTGACATGAGCAAAGTGCAGCAGAAACCCAAATCATACCCCAGAAGACAGTGACATGTCAAATTTACATAACACTACTTAACCCCAGGAAAGCAGTTTATCTAGCAATGCAGAACAATGGCAAAGAGTGAACAGGCACACCTTGTTCAAAAATACACACGAGTCAGAAGAGGAGCATTCTGCACCTTACCTTTGTCATTCCAGGTAAGTCCACAAGAGTCAGATTTACAACATTAGAGGAAAAAATCTTAAGATGAATTGGTTCAGGACTGATGCCCTAGAAATATATTAATAAGAAGCAATAATTACTGCCCTGGATTATTCAAATTCATCATATGAAAATCCAAAGGCTGTAGTTTCATACCACAAAGACTTTCCTTCACCACGTACCTTAAAACACACAGCAAGGAAAAAAAAAACAACAATCTGTCAACCAATTATTTTGTCTTTGTCAGCAGCCAGTTTTATAATTACATAAAGCCAGGCATGTAGAAAAATTAAAGCAAGTTTAACTGAAAGTTTATTTTTTGCACTTTTCTTACAGAATCTTGAAGTAAAGCAACAAATCTCCTGTCTTTCAGCTGAAGTAACTGTTTTCATGAACACAGTGAAAAAAAATCTCAAGATAGCAAGCATTCCCATGTTCTTCACTGGAGCAGTTAAGTGCTTTTCACTGCTAGCTGCTGAAACTCTTTAAGAAAGGCTCAAGCAGCAAGAAAATCAATAGCAAGACAACAGATGGACAGTGCAGGATTTACCTTATTGTTTCCTGAAATCCTCTCTGTTTCACTTTCTATTTCCTGACGAATTTCATCAAAATCTGTATAGATCTGAAGGAAGAAAAAGAAGTTTAAAAACCAAAGACAGCATTCACTTAGAACAAAATAATGTTCTCTTCTCCAAGGGATAGTGAAAAACTCTCTAAGTATACAGAATATGAAAAATATATGTAAGAATTACTAGTAGCCCTTAAACTGATGCAAACAGGAATGATCAGTGCTAAAAATTACATAAATTGGCATTTAATCTGTTGACTAATTCTGTGAGATAGCAGTTAGCACTTATGACCAATGTCAGACACAAGTTGTTAATTTGTGTCCACCTACACGGAGCTCCAAATACTTAATTCCATTTTGAGTCTAGTTGTAATCCTTTCAAGTTAATAAGCAACATGTAGCCTAAACCCCTTCTCATCATGAAGAGGACAAAGGGCAGTTTCATCTTCAAATTTTTCCACTCTTGTAAAAACTGTTCTCCTGCCACCAACCAAAAAAGGTTAGCACAGAGCTATTCTTCTACTGCTTCCCGCTATATTCCTCTCTACTTCAATTTCCAGCACCGCCTAGAAGATGAGAAAATCACTTTAAAATAATAAACACTTGTATCATTTATTTGTCAACAAAAATATGACTGTCTTCAAGCAAGAATGAATTAAGCTTTGATTCTTCGTGAGGTGCTAGGTCATCTCAGTTTGTGCTCCTTCACCCTGATGCACATGAGGCTCTTTTCTTTCTAACAAACCTCTGAAGTAGCCAATTCTTCAACAGACTGAAATGACTTGTGCTTACACCTATCCTTGTCTTAGTGACATCCATTCTAATTTTGGCAATGCACAAAATAGCATAAACAAGAAAATAACCCAAAAAGGACTATGATAACTCAGCAGAATCAACACCTCTCATGGGGGCACTGGCACTGTGCCGGAGTCAATCCATGACAATGACCCACACAACAGACATTTTATGTTTTCAAGAGTTTTCTACTCATAAAAAGCAAAACACAAAATCCTTAATATTCTGCCATATAATATATTATTATACCTGCCAGCAGGTATAATACCACTAAGAAACATCTTCTTTTCAGGAAAGTCAAGGGAAGAGATAACAGAATTAAGTATATGTCTGTTAACATATTTATGACATTGCTACTTCATCAAGAGAGTAAACATACCTTATTTTTGGTATGAAGAAATTTACCCCATTCTGCAGCATCTACCTCTGAAAACAAAAATGGATACATGAGAAAAAAGTAGATGCTTCACTAACATTTTTTCCAAGGCCTGGTCATTGAAAACTATGAGTTTTGGTTTTTTTTCAAGCAGCAAAAGAAAAATTAGTTAGCTTTCTACAGTTAGATGTTAAATAGCTCAGTATAAACAGATTTATGATTCTGTCTATTGAAACCTCACTACTATGTCTAATTTGTCGCACACAAGGTCCACCTTCCTACCTATGACTGAGCTAATCACCTGTCCTACAGTATTTCAGAAATGGTCTTATTCACTAAATATCAGCTTGTAACAGAAAACAAAAGAATTATTAGCAATAGCTTAAAAACCTGGGAAAGAAAAGGCTAGCATTTAGCATCTTTTTTTCTAAAACATGCAAGTGAGATCAAATTACAGCTGAAAGAAAAAAGTTAGAAAAACCTGTAGAACTAAAAGCAAGCAAACAGAAAATACATAAGAATTCTGCATAACAAAGAAGCCTTAGGAGAACATGTCTCTTCCCAAATCTGTCAAGGACCAAACATCTTCACTCTTGTCAGTCACCACTGAGGTCCAGAATTACGCAGGGACTATGCAAGAGCAGTCCCAGAAACAGCAAAGGAGGTTTTGTTCAATTCCTGCTTTGTAGCACAGGCAGCAGTTTGAGTCACACTTCAAGATATTCACATTTTCACTATTAGGTTTCCAAGTATTAGAGGCAAGTTCCATTTCCAATTTTTAGTCTGGGGTCATTTCCTCTGTGCTTCCTGACACAGCAATCCGCTCTACAAGAACTGTCTACAGGAAATCTGGCCCTTTGGCAAACACATGGTTTACCTATCATCAACTAATCTTTCCAAGCATTTTTTTCATGTAAGTTGAAATTTAAGAAAGTTGATCAATGAAGCTTTTTTTTAAGGATTTGGGAATTAAAAGTGCAGGAAGATCTATGAAGCAGCAACAGCACAGAAGAAAAGCAAAAATTATCTCATTCTAATGCAACAAGGTCAGAAAACTGAAAATCAATCGGATCACAAGACAGCAAAATAATCACCACAGCAGCTGAAGTGTAAAAGGAAAAGTGTAATCAATCAACAATCATGTGGCATGAAATGTATGTGATTAGTGTACATAAGCATGCACTTCAGGTGTAGGGAGAAAAAGCAAGTGGATAAAGGCAACCTTTAGCAAGGTGTCTTGAATTTTTCCATGTAGCAGGGTCTGCAGTTAAAGAGAAACAGCATTGAAGGTGTTTAACATTTCTAATCATATTTAATTATAGCATTTTATTAACTTTCAGTACCAGATTCAATTACAAAGAGCACAAATGCATGCAGACAGCTGTGCATGCTACTCTAGTATTGATGAGAATATGTAACATATTAGCAGTATGCACAGAAGTAAGACCTTAGCTAACACATATAAATGATGCCTATAAATCAGATATTCTATACAACAAAGTTGATTTGATCATGACTATTATTGCCATACACCTAACTTCAACAGCTCAACGTATTTTCTTATCTGAGCACAGAAAACAGCACCACTGGGCTCCACAGAGCTGAACTTCTTTGGCAAATAATGTTTCTCAAAATTTACTCATGGCAAGAACCAGAAAGAGTAAAGAAACATTTTTAATGTCATTGGAAGTAGTGTTACTGTATGGGAAGAAAATCTGATGCTGTGCATCAATATTTTTAAGACTCAATTAAAGAATAACATCAGTTCTGAGACAGATTTAAGAAGAGACAACATATGCATTACCCTTTTCAACTTCTAATTATTCAAAGTATTTATGGAAATTTCATTACTAAAAAAACCCCAAAACAACAACTTCTTATGGAGGGGTAGATGAATTTAAAACTCTATTTTCCTGTGGTGTCTGTACAACACCCTGAAAGTACAAGCAGCAAAACAAACTGGTACATATATTTTTGGTTTGTGCCTGTTTGGTACAAAATTCAGGTAGTCCAACAATAATCAACTCATCTGTTTGAAAAGCTTAGTTCATCTGGAGATTTGATGTTTTGCTCAGTCAAAGGTGTGTGTATCATCAATAGAAATATGATTTTGATGGACTGGATCTGTTAAGGAAAAATTTTTAAAACCAAACTTCCATCCCTACTGTTCTGCAGGCACAAGAGCTATGAAGAAAACATCATCAGGAAAAAGCTTTTGTTTGCATTGGTTGGTAAATAGGCAAAATGACATACCAGTCTCCAAAGTAAGTACCAGTCTCCAAAGTAAGTGCAAAATGAAAGGGTTTCTCCATTTCAGGTTATTTAACAGGTTTTATTTACTGTTCAGAGGAAATAAAGTAAAATGCACAGAGAAAGAAACTACAATATATTCAGTATTGTATTGCTCATCTCCTCTTGAAAATTGAATCTGAGTGAGTAAAGAGAAGGCCTGAAGCCAGGAACAAAAATATACAGAAAGATACTGCCAAATGTTACATTTGAAAGGTATGGACCAAGCATTCTCTGGTTATGTCCCTCCTTGGGAGAGGTCTTTCTTCTCAGATACTGTTTTAGTCTTAAATTATTCTCTTTCTGGTGGCATGGGAATTTGCAGCCAGGTACTAGGCTTAGCTCTATGTATAAATAATTTTTTTCAGTCTTATCTATAAGCTTCCTAAAATAAGTATTAAAAAGACACACTTGGGTCGGAGTCACTGCATTTTAACTTGCTAACACCTACGGAAAAGTTTCCCAATAGATCTAATTTAATGGAAAGGAGTTTTTAGGAAAGGAGGAAGGATTTGCATTTTTCTAAATGTAACAATGCTCAAGGCAAGGATAGTGTTTTAACTAGCCAACATTCAGCAACCCACTATTCTGGTTTCCACAAATAATGTTTTTTTATCACTCATTTAACTGGTAAATCAGTCTTCCCTCAGTTATGTTACTTTCTGGAAGCTTTCCAGGCAATACCTTCAGAAGAATTAATCACCTGATTACACTAAAGATTAAATGCTAGATAAAAGTGTGATGAAACCACACTTTGGTCATGATGAAAATCCAGTATTACACATTTTAAGAAATTATTAAAACAGCAGCTATTAAGAACAAACAGATCCTGCTTTTCAAAAAAAAACCCCATCGCATCTTGTGAATAAAGCAACAGTCTATATTTTTCTGGTTTCCATATCGTGTAGTAAGACTTGCAAACCTTAATTAATACCCAGGAAAAGCACATCTATTACTTGACTTTTCTCAGGACTGCCCTCCACCAAATTGTACTTGTTATGTCCTACTCTATAACACTCCTTTAAGAAGCTCAATAAAATACAAAGATTACTGACTTCAGTTATTGATGTATCTCCTGTCCCTTTCTAAAGCAATAGAAACGTCACTCATTTCCAACGGGAGAAGCTGCTGGGAGTCATAAAAGGCCACCACCATAGAGGATTTCCAGCAGCATGGCAATGAGAACTTCCCAAATACTAACTGTTGTACCATTTTTCCAATCCTTGACATCAACTAGATTGCAAGCACTTTTGAGGGAAACCTCTTCCTTTCTAGTGCTTCTATAAAGCCAAGCCCAGTGAAGCAGGCCGCACTGGGAGCTAGGGGTAAGAGATTCCTATCTAAAGTAAAAGGCTAACAAAACAATGTTGACTTATGAAGCAACGGATCTGTATTAATTATTCCTGTGTTCTGTATCAATTATGTCTGTTCAGAATTTGAACAATGTTCAGTTTCCTATCTTGGAACAAATGAAAAAAAGGAACTTACAAGCATTTACCACTTGGCCACTGGTATGTTCTCTCTGAGTTTCCATTTCTGAACTACCATTATAGGTCTTCACTGCAAGGCCAATTTAATAATTCACAAGACCAGGCCCACTTCTCTGATAAGTGCTGCTTCTCTTGCAATTTGATCAGAGAACACCACAGTGTGGTATCATCACATCAAACACCATATGTGCTGAATCACTAGAGGCCAACAATAAACAGCAAAAGCATGATGATAACATTTCCTTCCCATCAAATTACACACATTCTCTGTAGAATATACAGATCAGCCTGTTACAAAAATACAGAACTTCACATTTAATGGAAAATTTATCTTTGGTATTTTCTGACTCTCTTGATTTATTGCAGTGATCACAGTACAAAGGGTATTACTTGTCCCTCCCTAAGTGAACAGCACAGCAGTCAAAAGTGCTTTGTGTTAAAAACTGGGAAGCTTTCTGGATGCCAACACTCCAACAGAGGTAAAATTAAAGCTTGCAAGAACCACAGAGTAGCAGCTGTTTTGAAATGACTGTATTAATATACAATACCAGTAGAGCAAACATTATGATGGGCACAGGTGACAATCATAAAACAGAAGTCAAAAGAGAAGAGAGAGTTGTATAAAACTATCTGTGTGCACAGAGAGTTCAATGCCAGCATTCAGAAAGCAGCATGCCAAGAGTGATACTCTCTTGTCCAATAGATAACTTGTAAAGAAATCCCCGATCTGGATAAAATCCTTTTCTGCAAGACTATTTCCCTCTGGGAAATTCCAAATCCATCTTCAACCCTACCTTAACATCCACCTCATTACAAATAAAATTATCTCTAAAAATAGACCTCTAATGGCACTTATTACAACACAGCCAGGATAAGAGATTGCCATCTTTTTTCTTTCCAAGTTACTTGATCCCATCTTCTCAGATGTAACACCACAATCTGAACATAAGTTAGACCAGATCAGTGACAACACCATTTAGACCACAATTTGCCTGAATTTTGGAGAAAAGAGACATTTCAAACTCAATTGGTAAATCATAATTTCTGTTCTTATCAAATCCCTGTTCTTACCAAACAAGCCCACATCTCTCTCAGAACAAGATGAGATTATAACATTAACATCTTACATATTGATTGTTTTCCCCAAAAAATCTAAGTGGGCATCATAAATAATAATTTAGCCCAATATCCCTAAGAATTTTAAATTTGAAATCCAAATCCCCAAATGAAACACAACTTAAAACAAAAAGGCTCTGCCTTGACTCAGAATACTCCAATTACAAAATCTCCTTTTACACCTGTAAAGTAGGAAAGAAGAGCAAAATAATATTTTACCCTACAACTCAGAATCCAAGCATTCTGAGAAGTTCTAGAAATACAAACTATATATTGCACAGTACAAGCAATGCAAAACTGCATTTAAAGACATGAAATGTGCCATTTCTAAAAGTTGCACAGAGATTGAATTCTCCATCCTTCAAGGTTTTCAGAACCAAGCAGATGAAGACCAAAGAAACCTGATCTGGACTTCAGAGTTGGCCCTGTTTTGAGATTGGACTAGAGGTCTCCCGAAATATTTCCAGCCTGAATTGTCCCTACGATTTCTCACATGGTTTGCATGCTAGTTGTTATGAACCCTGTGCTCTCTGCTTGTGACAGTAATTAAGACTGGAGCTTAAACCTTTCAAACAGCAGAATACAAGTAACTGTCCTTCAGAAATTAAAGGCCATAAATATTACAGGAAAATAAATACTGTAAAGAACATCTGATACCTTGACTACTGGTAGAAACAATTTAAGAAAAATTTGAACACAATAAGAATTAATATTTATAGTCCCAGGTTTATCGTGCCAACAAAAGCCTGTGCAGTTGTTAGTGTCTACATAAAAAAACCTAAGATTTATCTTACAATCAGAAGGTGGATATGCCCCTGCTGCTCCTAATCAGGAGCACTAGTTGGCATAAAATGAGCATTGAAACTCCCAAGGGACAACTGAGATCACTTTCTTGATCTCCTGAAGGATAAAATACAAGCAGTACAGAAGACAAAGCTTCAAAGTAAAAACTACAGAACATTTAAAGTGCCCTGCTTGATGCACTTGAAGTCTCTCAGTGCAGCCCAGTAGGGTGGCACATATAAGCCACAGAACTTGTCAGTTCAATTCTGTTTGCATCTACTGAAAGTTTCATTTCTACTCCTTCCTCTTCCTTCAGACCTTATCTATTTCCTACCCTCCTTCTAAAAACTCTCATACTCATCAGCCTCTCAATGAAATACTTTATATAAACAGCAGAAGGAGAGGGGATGAAAAACACACATAAGAAAATCATGTCCTCTACACTCCAGACAATTATCTTTACTACTGAAATGCCTATTTTTTCTTAAAAGAAATTCCCAAGAACAGGAAAGCTTAAAACATTAAAGGTATTTTGAATATCCAAAAAGATTTTGACTTCATGACATTTGCTAAATAGTAAAAACAGATGCAACAACAGCTGTGTTTTCTTCCAAGCAAATTTTAAAATGCATACTAGAGTTTTAAGATTACAGCAACTGATTTTTCATTTCAAAGGACAGAAAAGACTTGAATGAAAAGGCAAAACTCATTCTTGGATCACACTTACCATTTTCATCTCCAGCTCCTTTCCGACCATCCTCTGGGGAAACGTGCACCAGCTGCAGAATAAGGGGTCTCCGGGTGACAACTCCAGTACCTCGGGGGAGCAGATCCCTCCCCACAAGACTTTCCAACACAGAACTTTTTCCACTGCTCTGAAAAGTGGAATACAGCTACATTATTTCTGAAACATAAAAAGGCTGTGATATTTTAGTTTGGTTTCATCTGGCCTGTGAAGAGCATTCTATCTTGTCCTCTGCTACAGAGTGCCTGATGGAGCATATGACAGACTCCCTGCAGACAGAGCAGTGCCACTGCACAGACACTGAGGGACGCAGGTCTGCTACAAGGCAGGAACTGTCTAAACCTGCTTGGGATACTCAGAACAGATTTCTACCTACATAGTTTGTCCCATGGTTTTTCTCTCTCAAGGTGAAACTAAACTCATAACAGGCTTCAGAAAAATTAATCTCCTATTTAACATTTTCTACCACAAATAACAAACTCTCCAGAAACATTTCTGGAAAAAAATGCTTTTATTTATAATGTTCAGAAAGAAATGTTATGTCTTGTACTACGCCATTTTCTAACATCTTGAAGTAAAACTGCAGTGTAAACTGAGGAATTTAACCCTCGGTTAGTATGTATTAGAATTAACAAGGGCCGGCTGTATTGATACCAGCAGCAACCATTACACGAACATATATTAACAATGTATACTTGAGTACATTCAGCTGCTACAATGTTATATTCCTTTCAGTTTGAGGTTTGGTTGGATGGCGGAGTTTGTTTGGGTTTTTTTGGTGAGTTGGTTTTTGGGTTTGTTTGTTTTGTTGGGTTGTTTGCTCTTTTTTGTTGTCGTTGTTGGGGGTTTTTTTGTATCATGTATTATATCAGCCTGGTAAGTACATTGTTTTACACCCTAAACAGAGAAACAAACATTGTTCCATAGCATCCCACTGTCTCTCTCTCTCTCTCTCTCTGTATGTATTTAAGTATTTACATAACAACAAACTGCAAAAAGTTGTGAAATACTTAAGAGTTGTGAAATTACAAATATTCTTTGAGTATATATTTAAAGTGTTCTCGTGCAGAACTCCTGTGTAAGATTCACAACTGGTCCAACAGCAGCTGTGAAAACCTGGGTCTTAAAAGTGATTCCAGACAAATACCATGTTAAAACTAACAATAAAAAATAGACACAGATATGTCAGCATGATACTCAATCTGATTGAGAAGATTTTATCTTTTTAGTAACACTGTATTGACCTCTGCCAACTGTCTGCAGCTCTAAGTCTATGTAGCGATGCCATGAGAAAACCTGCTCTGGCAGAAATTGCCACCATCTAGGAAATATTTCTGTATTAATGCAACTACCAAACAATTCTCTTGTTAAAAAACAAATAAACAAGAAAACAAAACCAAAAAAGGAAACCAACAGATGCTTCTGACAGCTGGAATGTGCATTATGTAACTACTATAGAACCTCCACTCAGCCTACCAGTTCTGAAGTAACAGATTTGAGACTTCAAGCAAATTATGAATATATAGCCTAGCATAACATGATATTCAAAAAGTGATCAATATCCTTAAATCTCACAAATTTAGTGACATTAGGTGACTTTCCTAAAACTGAAAAATAGATCAGAGGCCAAGCAATATGTTACTATCAGACAGTACATTTCTACTAGTGCAGTAAAACGACATGAATATATTATATGAGAGTTTTAAAACCTATTGAAATACGGCTTGTATGCAAAATGACAAAATAAATATTAAAATAGAAGGCCAAACCCCTAGAAAGTTTGAACAACAACAAATGAAAGCCCTCTTTTATTGAAAACCCACTTTATTGTATATGCTTTATGGCACAGAAAAAAAAAGATGTTTTATCAAAAATATCATTTGTCTCAATAGGCAAAGAACACACCAATGCAGATTATGTATATTATTCAAAGTAAACCTAAATCACATTTGACAGCAGTGAGATCAATGGTTTAGAAATACTTGGAAGAAGAGTAGGGTCAAGCAGAAATACAGCCTTATTAAAATTTGTTTTTCCTTCAAAAGACTCCCCTAGAAAGTTATTAATAATTTTCTTCAACTGTCCTTCTCCAAATCAGCTTTGGGCACCTTTCCTGCAAGCACCTTGACTGTTGGGCGCTGAACTCTTACCAAATAACTTAAGAACAACCTGACCAAAGCATGAACTAGGTCTATAAGCCTCCCTGAGAGAGTTCCTGTTCTGGCCCACTTCTGAAGAGCTACTGATATTATAGACTGTGAAAAAACAAACTTCACGGAGACAAATAATAAACCACTTCCCAACAGACTTACTTAAAACAAGTGAAATGCCTAACCAAAAAATGAGAGATGATAAAGGTTCATCTTTGGCATTGGAAAACAAAAAAAAAAAAAAACACCAAAAAGAAAGACCAGTACTTCATTTATTAAAATATTTCAAATATTAAGAGGCATCTGGTTGTGGCAACTTGGGGATACGGGCTTAGGGGTGATTATTCTGGGTTGATGGTTGGACTAGATGATCTTGAAGGTCTCTTCCAATCTTGATGATTCTGTGGTCTCTTGAGAAAGATTTTCTTAGGCATGGGTAAAATGATCACTCAGTCTCACAAGGCTGGAGATCAGACTTAGATGAAGTGGCTTCTCATGAACATATAATCCAAGCACATAAGAGATAGTAACAAAAGCAGGAATCCTTATCAACAACCTCACCACAAATGGAAATCAAACTCCATGGGACAAGCTGCTGCACACTGTTGCTCTTAGTCTTTGCAAAGGAGGGGTAATGCAGGAAGCTAAAATGGGTACACCAAGCTACGTGTAGCAAACCACCGTGTCTCACACCACTCCCAGTTACCTCTGGATGGGAAAGGAACAATCTGGATCCCTTGCAAACACACTAAATGAAACACTACAGTACTCCATGCATCAGGAAATTCTTTCAAATTGCATTACACTCCCAACTAAAGCAATCTGTTGTTGGAATACAATTATCTAATGACGCACTTCTTAATCTGGACTCCTCAGCATCCATTACCAAGAATTGTCTGGGAACACGGTGCAGAAAGCAATAAACACAAAGCTGATCTTGTTCTGCCAGTGAGGGGGAAGCAAGGGACATGGGTCTGTTAAGAATACAAAGTCAGTTCAGCCAGTCCTTCCTAGAAGAGATGTAGACAGAAACTAATACTGATAACCAAAGGAATTTTAAGGAAAGAGTCTGCAGAAGTATCACACTTGTTTTGTCATCTCATTAAAATGCTTGCTGCAATTTTAAGCATGAACTCATTTCATGAGGGGTCAAAAAAAGCATTAACAAACTCCTAACTTTTCATAGGTGATCAGGCAGATTTTCCCTCTGGATCCTAATATCTGATCCTAATTTGAAATATCTACTAGCTGTGACATCTAGAGGAACTTAATAGAGGCTGCTCAGAAAAAAAGCAGGGGAGGGGCACAAATACAGGAACATCTTGTGTCACTCCTTTAACCTTTGGGTCAAACTACCACGGCTGAGTGTATTACACTCTGCTCTGTCAACCACCATTAATTTCACACCTGTGTCTAGTGGATGCTAAAAGATTTCAGCCAGCTATAACTAAGAACAGCAGTATTTCTTTTTCTTTCCTTATTTTGCAAATACAAATTATTCTGGAATAAAAGGTGAGTACATAGGCAGTTTCAGAGCAGTTCCACAAAGGAACTGCTTTAGTTGGAACAGATATTACAACAAAATTTTCCTATTCAAACTAGGACTGCCCCAAGCTAGGATGGCTCTAAACAGCTAACAAATTTAAAAATTTATTCACTAATCAAAAAAGAATGTTAAAGCTATAAGCAGGCCAAATTGATTATTTTAAGACATTGTCTGAAACAAAATAACACTTCTAAAAGATGCAGAAGAGACAACAGGCTGTTCCCAACTTGAGAAAGCAGTAAAACCAGCATAATGCACTGCTCATTGTTGCAAAATACATGCAAGATCTTGTCCAGACTACAAGACTCTTGTTCCTGCAGGGCATTCCCCATTTACTTGAAGAGAGAGCTCGCCTGAATAAGTCAGGGAGAGACTCAAAGTCACAGGAACTACCTCCACATAAAACAGCTTATGTACCAGCAATAAGGAATGCCAGAACTGGCACAGCTCAGTCAAAACTCTTCAGAAATCCTGCATTTACACCATATCTAACTGCAGACAAGTGCCAAACAACAGCAAATACATAAATGATTAGCAGATGTTTTCTTCCTCAGTACATCAATTCCCAAAGCTCTCCAATAATTCACTTAAGAAAAAAATGCCTCATCTAAGTAGAAACAAGTTACAGACTCCCAGTTATATCATGGAACTGTGGTATTTGAAGATTGACATTTGCAGCCAGATATCCTGACCTCACACAGTACTGTGTATACTGCTATATTCATGACTTGCAGTAAAGTAAATCAAAATAAAACCAACTTGAATATTCAAATTTTAAAAGTTCTAAACAACAGTATTATCAAAACAAACCCAAACCCCAAATCTCTAAGTTAGTCAACCTTCTGGCTACTACGCAAACAAATCTTTTCCAAGAACTACACAGGCATTTTCTCTCCAGATTGTGAAAAACAAATGTCTGTGCTTTCTGTTTTAATACTCTTCCCCTTCATCTTCCTGAAAATATGTTTTCTTTGCACTGTGCCCCCTGGACAACATACAAGATTCACCTGGTCTAATTAAAACACCAGTTTTCCATTAAAAACAACTGCCAATCACAAGATGAACTGAACAGGGCCCTTGCAGTAAGGCAACAAAACACACAAACAAAACAAGAAAAGAGAAGCACACAACTTCTTTATCCACATCTTCTACAACTGTGAATTCTGTGCAGACTCTCCACTCTCCCACAAAAACCAGGCATTTGCAAACAATGAAATTAATATCTTCTATATGGTGTTTAATAATGTTTTCATATTAAGAATCCTAAAATACTAAAATGCAGGATGAAGTTATTAGACCTATAATTTTATTTTAATTCATATGAAGTCTGCAGATAGAAACCATGAAAATGCCATCCCTTCAATCACAGAAACCTTCAGGACCCAAAAAGTTCAGCTGTTCAGAAACACAGGGAGCCCATCAGAGAAAACAAACAGCACAACACTAAATGTGTTTGCACTATATCATATCAGCAGCAACATTTCTATTATGTCTGGTAAATGTAAACAGTTAATTAATGTCAGCCTCACTTTGCTGCTTGTCTGAAACAAACAGAACAGTCAGGGCATGACTTGACAGGAGCAAAGGATGGCAAAAAAAAGAAAACAGTCACACCCAAAACCATAGACTGTAAATGTCAGATATAAAAACAAAGAAAAAAACTAAATGAAATCAGGAAGCTTGCAAAACATTTGGGAGAAAAAACAAACTGTCCCCAGCCAGCATGGAAGCAATGCTCTGGTTACATCCTCTATTCAAATGTAGGAACAAACGGGTTTTTGCATCTGCTTGAATTGCTTGAAAGATCCTTGGACAAAACAACAACAACAACAAAAAAAAAATCAACAGAAACAAACAAAACCCCACAAAAATCAAACCAACAACCCAGCAAGAGAGGAGGGAGGAAGACAGGGCTGTGCTCAGCATGGGGTTTTCCTTGTTGCTTGGTACAAACTGGAGTTTCCTTCACCTCAAACTGGCTTTTTGCAAACACAATGTAGGCTACACTGAATGAGCTAAGTGGCTTGAATTTCTGCTCCCCTGCCAGGGAAAGTCACAGAAGCTCTGCAGAACACCTGAAGTTCCAGACAAAGGTGCCAGTTTCTCACAGACAGGATGCTTTGATAGCATCTGCTTATCCCACTAGCCAGGACTGTACATTACCTTCCCATTGCTGTCAACTTCTTAACAGCCAAACTGGCATTCTTCCAACTATTTATCTTACCAGAACATAAATTTATACATATCCACGTGCTCAGGCTGTGACCTCAGATCAAGAAACCTTCCACCTTGCAATAAAAAGTGGTTTAGCACTAGCATCAAACATACTTACACCAAACAGTAAAAAAAAAAAAAAAAAAAAAAGGAATAAATGTAATGCTCATCTGTGAGCCAATCCCAGGGGAACATAGAAGAGAAGCCTATACTAAATACTCTAAACTCTGTAAACTACATCTCCCCATTTAGTCTCAAAATGACACTGGCAGAAGACTGAGCAAAAGTACTCCATAAATGTACACATGAAAGGTCACTCCAAAATCTCACTTGTCAATTCCATCAGCTGCTACATCAATTTCACTACAATGTCTCTACTTCAATTAACACTACCAAGTGCAAATAAAGCCCACAAGGTGTTTTTATAATGTCAGTATTAGAAGAATTTTGCTACAAAGCTGACACTAAAGTTTGTATAAAACTCGGTTGATAACTACCAAAAACCCCAAACATATTCCAAAAATTAATGGCACAAAAAATAACAACAATTCATTTTTGCCTACTTCTACGCAGATATTTTGTTGTCTGGCTGGTTTTCTTAAATTTATTCTAAATCTTATGATCACTTTGGGAGTGTAGGCATTTAATTTTTGTGATACCACCTATCCACACAAAAGGCCATAATTAACCAAATTGCTTTTCTTCCCTTTGCCTCCTTTACTGTAGTTTTAATGTGTTTAGTTGAGGTACTTCAATACCATCATGTTATCCCTTAAAATACAGAGCATAAAGCATTTGTATAAACCAGAACACTGAGTATTACAGCATTACTGAACTAATACTTTTATATCATATTCCCAACCGGGACACTTTTTTTTTTTTTTTTTTACAATCCAGTCATACAGTTCTAAAAACGGAAATGGAATACTGAATTGGGGAAAAAATAGAACACCTATCTGGAAATGGTAGAAAAACCGTGAAACAGTGAAGAAAAACTGGCAGTCTGAAGGTGTCCTCTGAGTTCTACCAGCACAGTCCCCAGTTTTCTTCAATGACCCTGTACCAGGATACAGAAATAACTTATGGGGAGAATGAGAAGGAATTCTCATATGACTGAATGGCAGGAAAACCACTACAAGTGCAAGAGGCCATCTAGATGTGCAAAATTTACTGAGAAACAATTCACAGTTAGCAGCAAAATGTATCTAGAAAGAGTAAAAATTAAAACACTTCAATTGCTCAGGGCACAAGGGAGGTAGGAAATGAATCCCAAACAACAGAGGTGCAGGAAAGGGAACATGGGAAACAGAATTAGGGCTTATAAACAGCTTCTAGTCCTACACACTCTAGAAAAGAAAGCATTAACTTAATGCACAGAATGAAAAGCAGAGAAAGACATAAGCACAAAAAAACCAAAAGGGTAGAGGAGAGAAAGATAAACAGAAAACTACTTCAAAAAGCATTTTTCCTCTCCCTGCTGAATATGTGAAAAGGTAATTTAAAAAAAAGCAAGTGGCAAATTGGAAGCAAAAAAGCATAACTCAATTAACAGAGAATTACAGAAACCTTAAATGGCAGCATTTGCTTCCTACAAGAAAAATGGAGGTGAAAAATTCAAGACTGTTTATTGTGAATATTATTCAAAGACAAAAAAGCAAAGACAGCATATGCCAGTGGGCTACAGATACATCAACTGTGTGAACAAACTTAAAGGCCATGCAGCACTTCACAAGGAAACAAGACTGTCTAAAAGGCACATTAAAAAAAAAAGGAAAAAAGCTACCAGCAGCAAAACTATCAGCTCTAATGCCATATCTGACACATCTCTAGAAATCTGGTCTCCAATAAACTAATTCCAAATTAATAGATTAATAATATTTTATTTAAACTAAAATGAATTGCATAAAATAACCATCTACAGAATTACTATGTCAGTAAAGACAATTTTTTCTTCCAACAACCCCAACTAAAACAAAAAAAACCCCATGATACAGCCTGCTAGATATTTTTCTGGAGTCCACAGAAGACTTGGTTTTGGCATGCTAGGAAATTTCATGCTAATTCAAGGGGGCTCATAAATATCATGGCTACAGCACTGAATAGATACTGATGGGGAGACTACTGAAGGCAAACATGTCAATACTGTTTTAACTCTCAGTATTTACACCTAGGAAAAGATAACTGGGACAGAGTTGTTTAAAAGTATTTTTAAAAAAATGCCACTTCAATATATTTCATAAAAATATACTGAAACTGGAAAACTACTTTTTTAATCTTACAGAGAAAATGACACTGCATGGACACATACAGCTGGTGTTTTAAGTTATCAGTAAAAACCCTGAGTACAGAGTACTTGGTATTGAAGTCTTTGGTGAGCAAGCTTGTCAAGGAGCACAGCACATTCAATACATATTTAAATTTCACAGAAACAAAATGAGAGATCCATTAGCTTCAAGTCTTAGCTTCATCTTCTACTCCCTTGTGACAGCTGTAGTTCTGGTCAGGCATGTCGAGCTGCCAAAAGTTCTGCTGAAGAGCAGCATCCCATTTGAAGAGATAGGAGAGGGTCTGAGCTATCTTCGAGCCCAGGAGCATTACCGGGCTCACACGCACGTGTTGCAACTGTTGCAGCCAACAGTCGCTGGCCTCGCCTCTCACCTTCAGTCCTCATCACCAGCTAAGACAAAGAGTCCAAACGGCGCAAGAACTCGGGGAAAAGGACAACCATCCACGCCTACAAGACGCCGTCCCGCTACCACATCCCTTGTGCCCGGCCCTCGCTGCCCGGCCGCTGTGGAAGAAGGGAAGCCACGACCCGAGAGGCGACGGCGGTCACGCTGACGCACCGGGGCGGCTGCCGCTCCCCGGGTCCCCCGATGCCACCCGCACCCGCGCGGTGAGGCCCGGAGCCACGGCGTACGGGGGCACCGGCCCTCCCCGCAGCCCTGCGGAGCTCCCGGGCCGCTGGATCCGCTCCGGAGAAGCGCCCAAGGGCGGGCGGGCGGCGCACGAGGCGCTCCCAGCGCAGCCGGGGCTGAGGCAGCGGAGCCGCCGAGGGCGTGCGGGGGGAACGCGGGCACCGAGGGCGCCCCGCCCGCCCTCGCCTGCCGCGTCCCCCCATGCCCTTGGCGGAGGCAGCCGCGGGTCCGCAGCGGCGGAAGCGCGATGGACACCCCGACCTTGCCCCGGGGGCGGTGAACGCCCGCGCCCCCGGCCCGGCCCGCCTCACCTGCGTGCCCACCACCACGATCTGCGGCAGCTGGATGATGTCGGCCCCCACCGTGTTGAACACGTCCTGTAGCTTGTTGATGACGGGGATCAGCGCCTCCATAGCGGCGGGCGAGGCGTCGGCGGTCGATGGACTCGACGGGCACCGGCGGCTCCCTCAGCCGCCCCCTGCGCCTGCCGCCATCGGCGCCGGCCCCCGCGCACGGCCCGGCCCCCGGCAGCCTCTGCGCGCCCGCCGCGCGCACCGGCGCCGCCGCCGGGCACCACGGGAGTTGTAGGCCGTGGGGGCTGCGGGGCCCCGCCCGGGCCGCGCCCTGCTCGGACAGCGCCAGGGACGAGGGCGTTCGGGGGGCACTGCGCGGTCGCTGTGGTGTTGTATCACAAGGCACTGCCAGTTTTTGTTACACAGAATCACAGGAACAGTGAGGCTGGAAAAGACTTCTGGGATACTTGGGTCTAGCCTGTGATTGAACACCCGCATATCAACTAGACAAGGCACTGAGTGCCACCTCCAGTCCTTCCTTAAACACCTCCAGGGATGGTGACTGCAGCGCCTCCCTGGGCAGCCCCTTCCAATGCCTCCCTGGGCGCCCCTTCCAATGCCCCATCACTCTTTCTGTGAAGAAAGTCTTCCTAATGTGCAACTTGAGCCTGCCCTGGCGCAGTTTTAGACAAGTACTCTTGTCCTGTCGCTGTCAGCCGGGAAAAGAGCCGGACTCCCCAGGCGGCTGCAGCCTCCTTTCAGGCGGCTACAGAGAGCCATGTGTTCCCCCTGAGCCTCCTCTTCTCCAGCTGGAGACCCCCAGCTCCCCAGCTGCTCCTCACAGGATTTGTGCTCCAGGCCCTTCCCCAGCTCCGTTGCCCGCTCTGGGCCCGCTCCAGCGGGTGCCACAGGGATCCCGTGTGGGGCAGCCCGGCCTCGCTCGGCCCAGAGACACCAACAAGGAGCGGGGCTGAGCGGCAAAGTGCCAGAGCTTGGCAGCATCTGCTGCCACAAAGCCAGCGAAGCAGGGAAATGAAGCTGCTGGGGCAGGGAAGAGGCATAATGGAGGTCATTTCTGGGAAAGAACAGAGCTGGAGATCTGCTCCTACAAGGTGCACAGTGGAAGGAATATTCTTCCATCTCTGTTCACATATTGAGAATTGCAATGGACACACGTGGAACAGCTGTATTTATTCTGTTTGCTGTCTTGGGGATGTTTTTTGTTTTGCTGTGAGGCTCTTGGATAGTCATCTGAAATTCTGTAACTTAGATGTGTAATAGTAGGTGAGGTGTCTTAGGAAGTGGGAAACTGTGTGAGATCTAACACTCAGCTGTGTTATAAAAAGAGATAGAATGAAACCAGAGGATGACTTGTGATGCGAGATCACAACAAATAAGCCATCTCATCTTCAAATGTCTTTCCTTTGAGTGTATTTTCTGAAAGATAAATTATGAATATGCTGGCACAGAGTTAATTTGGACTTAGCTCTTTCTTGTAACCAACAGAGTAAAAAGGATTCTGAAAGTTTCAAATTTTGGATGGCATTAGATTTCTTATTATTTTCTCTACAACAACTAATTGCACAAAATAACCATCTTCAGAATTACTATGTCAGTAAAGACAATTTTTGTCTTCCAACAATCCCGACTAAAACAAAAAAAAAAAAAACCCCACGATACAGCCTGCTAGATATTTTGCTAGATATTTTTCTGGAGTCCATAGAGGACTTGGCCTTGGCATGCTAGGAAATTTCATGCTAATTCAAGGGGGCTCATAAATATCATGGCTACAGCACTGAATAGATACTGATGGGGAGACTACTGAAGGCAAACATGTCAATACTGTTTTAACTCTCAGTATTTACACCTAGGAAAAGATAACTGGGACAGAGTTGTTTAAAAGTATTTTTTAAAAATGCCACTTCAATATTTTTGTTTTCTATACAAATTAGTCTTTTGCAGTCTTCACGTCTTGAAACACTCAAATGTCAACAGAAAGAACAAGGATATGTGTTCTTATTGTACATCTTTTCAACAAAGTTTCTCAGTCTTGGCCAAGGAATTTCACACTGTTTGTCAGAGGGATAATATTTTGTGATAAAAGCATAAAGATGGCTAAGCAAATTGAAACACTCCAAAATTCAGTGTATTCAGCACAGAGACAAGCATTTAATGCGTGTAAAATTTGGGGAAGAAGGTCCTGAATGACTGGTGAGGGCTTCCTGTCATACAAACATTAACCAGTGATTTCACTCATTAGCTCTCAGCATCCCGCAGCTGATGGCTCCCAGAGATCATTAATACCAAAAAGTCATTTGGCATCCACCTCTCCAGCTTCCCAGACAAAAGGAAGTGTTTCCCTGACACAGCAAATAATCTTTCTAAAAGGTTAGCTGTTCCCTGTCAAGACTGATCTCCTCTCCTTCCTTGAGTCTCTGGAAGGAGAAAAGAAAGGAAAGGAAAGGAAAGGAAAGGAAAGGAAAGGAAAGGAAAGGGAAAGGAAAGGAAAGGAAAGGAAAGGAAAGGAAAGGAAAGGAAGCTGCTGACTGCCATTGAAGTGGATAACACCAGCTTATTTCTCTATGCAAATCTTTTTTCTCCTACCACTTTTATTTTGCCATATGACCTCATGGACACTCCTGTGAAATGGAGAAAGTGAAACCTGGTTTATGTCTTAATTTAGACCAGAAGTCGGACATCTCAGCAAGAATGTAAAACTGGAAGAGAGTCATAGAGGAACAACAAGGATGATGAAAGGTGTGGAACAGCTTCTATATCAAGACCAACTAAGAAAACCAGGAGCCTTCACTCTAGGAAAAAATGGCACAAGGTAGCAAGGACCAGAGGTCTGTATAATCATGAGCAACCTGGAGTGGGTGAAAGAGAATCAGGTTTCTTTACTCTCCCTTCCACTAGAGAGATTTTGGGAACATCTAATAAAAGTAAGAGCAAGCTCAGAATAAAACACAGTAGCCCCATATGGGTGCTTTGGTGACCTTTTGAGCCCCTTGCCAAAGGATGCTGTAGACAGTAAAACTTCAAATTGGTGCAGATGTTGCATGGATTAGTTTAAGGAGAAATGCATTGCATGTATAAAAGCAGCCCTGTAGGGATGAAATCTAGCTGGGGCTGTTTCTGAGCTGGCAGTGTTTGGGAGCTGGGGGATCAGCATGCAGAAGCAGTGTGTGCTCACACATTAGCCTGTCCCACTATGGCTATTCTTAGAAATTTATCAGTGCAGTATTTCAAGGAGCACACAGAGGAAATATCAGTTGCTGAACCAAGATGAGACAAGCCAGCTTGCCCAGCAGAGATGTTGAAAGGCCTGTCAAGGGCTGGGTGCACCAATGGAGAGTGGAGACGGAGGAAGTGAATTAAGGAAGAAATGCAAGAAGGAAGTACTAAAGAAGATATAAAGTTCAGAAGCATCAGAATGCTACGTTTAACACATTTTACATTTCTGGCTAAAAAGTGAGAGCCAAAAATACCTCTGCTATAAAGTTTCATGGCCTGCACCAACAGTTACCTCAGCCCTGTTGAGGACTGTGCCAAAGCAATAAATATTTTAACAAGCAATGGTTGCCTGTAGCTTTAACTCTAAATTTCCATGGCTGACTTACTGAGCAAGAAACTCAAAGATCTGATGAAGAAAATAGTAGTCAGACTGGTTATTGAAGTTAATTGACATGAGGACACAGGAACTGCCACACCAAATGTGACCTGATGTCAGTCTACTTCAGGACCTCATCTAAGACCTTCCAGCATTAGCCCTCTGGGGAAAATATAAAAATGCAGTAATAAGATCATTCCAAAACTGTATGTTAAATTATTTTGATATTGCTGTAAGATCTGAAGTAGACAGTTCAATATTTCTTCCATGTTCCTGCAAACTAGATTGCTTTATTTAACATATAATAGGGTTTTTTGTCCCATCACACTAAATTCTTGGCTCCAATGACAACCTCTGGTGGTAAATTTCATTACCTAATTATATATAATGCAAAAATTCAATTTTATATGAATTTTGTATTTCTTCTAATTTCCACATAAGCCTCCTCGGTTTTATGTTTGACATCAGGAGAGCATTTCCAGACTTTCTTCTCCATGATATGAATTTCTTTTTAGTTTTGCATCATCATTTACTTCCATTTTTCTTAGATAGCTGAGGCTTTTTTATTGGCATACTGACAGTAATAGACAAGTCATTTGCCATTTAGTTCCTTTTTGCCAGACAAGAAACCACAAACTAGCACCTCAGCAAAGCATTTTTCCTGACATCCTCTTTTGTCTAGAGAATTATTACTGAAATATATCAAGTATGTAACGTAGCAATTGTGCCTCATGCATTCATACTGCTTTATGCTGCAAAAACACCATTAGGAAAATAGTTCTATAAATTATTCCTTACTAATGTCACCTTTTGGAACCATGCAGCACAGCAATTATATGGGTCTGGCAGAGATCAGATTTTATGTGAAGTCAAATTGAATGAATGGTGTTTCTGTATTCTCCAAAGCAACCTTGTCACAGATGTAACTGTAACAATTTCTTACACCAGGCACCATTAGAAGATGAGATAAATAAATTCCTGAAATCCCTTGACAGAATGACCCTTTGTTTGGCTGCTCTACACAGATTTCCCAGGCTGAGAGATTCTAAATCTTGCTCTTTTATTTCTTTTCCAGAAGCAACAGAAGTCAGAGGTTTGAAATCCATATTTCAGGAATTCTGCTGAGTTGGCAAAGCAAGCTCTCCTACGTGCTTTGGCTGGCTGTAAGAAATCACAGTGCTGATAGGAATTCCTGAGTGTGAGGAACATGTTACCTGTGCTGACACCCAGTCTCTGACAAAACAAACTTATCCTGGGGCGGGGATGCAACTTTGCTGGACAATATGAACTAAAAAACTGAGAGTTCCTTATATTTTCTTAATCTGAACACTAGGAAGTTATTTATGAAAATCCACTGACGATTTGGGGTGTCAGACTACTTCTGGTAAAACTTGCTTGTGAAACTGAAAGCATGTTTCAAGTTAAGGGAGGGGAGAGCAGAGGTCAAGAGCCACAAGGCAAGCACAGCAGTCGAACCTCATAAATCAGTAACAAAGCCCAAGCGCTTTGGTATTTGGAAGACATCAGCTTTTATCACAGGACCAAAAGAGATAAAAACTTAGGTTGGAGATGAAAGTAAAATCTGTATCCTCATGGATTCCTGTACAGCAGTGCTCCCTCGTTGCTGCAGCTGGGGTGGTCACTTGAAATAACAAACACAATAATGAAACAGTTGCTTCAATAAAAGATTTTCACCATCCCAATGGTTTATAGTTTTCAGGTGAAGACTCTTTATGTTAAAGGACAAAGGTTTTGGGAATAAAAGCAATAACCTCCTGTCTGCTATCAAGTGAGTAACTTTTATTGCTAAACAAAATACACACTTAGCATTCAACCGAGGCAACATAAACAGAAAATAAAAAATCTTATCCCAACCAAACCTTACCTCAACCAAAACTTGTTGGTATTCAGGAGGAATTGAGCTTGTATCTTCTACTTCTGGATCTAGTAGTTAAAGAAGACCATTTCCTGTAATCTTTTTAAGGCAAAATAGTATGCCAAGAGGAGCATTTCTTATTCTTGTGATACACATTTTATTGTGCATGCTGCTTATGATTGGCACAATTTTAAGTTGGCAAGGTAACAATTGAGCATATGGGATTTACAACATCACACCCTGCTTGTAAGAGTAATGATAGCAGACACTTCATGTCTCACCTGCCATGCTTTGCTTTGCACTGCAGATTCATCTTGAGGCACAGGGATGCAGGTCTTTCCATGTGAAACACAACTGTGGGAGGCACTTCAGCAACTAAAGGGCATTCAGCTCATAGGACCAACTTAGTGCTAGTCTGAGATCAACTTCCAAAATACAAAATAGATAAGGTGGCAGACCTTTTACAAATGCTGTGTCCCAGAACCTCGAGCTGTGATATTTGGATTTACTTTGCAAGGAATACTCAAGTAAGACAAAAGAGGTAATGCAGGTGGTTCTACATGCCAGGCAGTACATCGAAACAGAACTACAATGAAATCCTGTCTTCTTTCATTGCAGGCTCATTAATTTAATTTCACGCTGAGAGAAGGCTCCGCTGTTCAGCAGCAGTCAGAGTCTAAAATCATTTCCCCAAAGCAGGAATTTCCCTTTACCTAGAGTTTGGAAAAGTGAGTCATGCATATGATGTTAAAATGCTCAAAAGAGAGCACAAACCTCCAGTCTTGTTTCCAAACACAAGCTCACAGAGTCAGAGGTACAAGTTCAGTGTCCAGTGAACCCAAGAGAAAGTTAATTTCCATGTTCTCCACGCAAGAGTGCTGTGACTGGCTGGCTCCCAGACAGGAATAGGAAGAGGCAGAAGAGACCATCAGGCTACTAGTGGCCAAACAGAGAGTAATCCCAGATTCTGCTCCCAGGATAATCTCCATTTCTTCAGCCATGTGTTATTTTAATGTTACAAATACATAAATCAAATCCAGAAACCTTTGGAATCTGTAAATTAAATAAGGTAGTATTCAGTAAAATTGGTATGAAGATCTGGATCTGGAAATTCATCTTACCCTAGATTCCCAGTTAAGGATCTATTCCATAAGGAAATGCTTCTGACAGCAGTAATTTCCTTCATTTAGCAAACAAAAAAAAATTTGAAATTTGGCAGTTGAAAGTATTAATGAATTTTCTTGGTAAGATCCTGATGGTTGGAGGCCATGTCAACTCTGGGGCAGGCAGCACATCCTGCTCATGGCACCAGAGCATTGTGTTTTTGAGACAGAAACAGCACCATGCAACATAGACATGGCGTTCCTCAAGGAACTAAACACAAGAACTGGGTCTGGTGAGGCTAAATATTGCCATGGCTGCCTGGTGCACAAGGCCAAGAAGGCAGGGGGTGAGCAGCTCCCAAGCAAAATGGTCACAATCATAAGGATCTGTAGCTATGATATTTTATTAAAAATCCTTTCCTAGGATTTTTCCCCTCCTGAGGAGCTGGGAGCCCCAGGAAAGAAATGTAAACAATTACTATCTGCTGCTGTGGAATGCAACAGGTGCATCTTCCATTGGTCCATGTGGATTGTTTTCAATTGATGACCAATCACAGCCACCAGTGCCGAGGCTGTGAGCAGTCACAGGATTTTGTTATTCTATTCTATTCTTGTTCTTTGTAGCCTTCTGATCTCTCTGTTCTCTCTGTTCTTTTAGTATAGTTTTAATGTAGTATTTTAATATAATATTTAACATAATAAATCAGCCTTCTGAGAAACATGGAGTCAAGCCTCGTGTCTCCACACACAGAGAGTTCACCTCAACAGGGATCCCTCTGCAGAAGGCAGGGGGTGAGCAGCTCCCAAGCAAAATGGTCACAATCATAAGGATCCCTCTGCTTGTCCATTCAAGACACCACAGGACCCTCTAGAGCAATTTATTTAGAGCAAACCAGCTCCCAATACTGTGTTTACCAAAGGCTGGTCTTCTCTCATGTCAGGAAGTTCATGCAATGTCAAGAACAATTCTGTGGTAATGAGGCAGTGTTAGTCAGGCACTTCAGGAAAGCCAGAGGAGCAACGCCTACCACTTCCTCACCAACCTGATGGGCTCTGGACAATTTGCTGCCACATAGAAATACCAGTGCTTATCAACCCTGCTGATTTAAGGGAATTAAGTAGGACCTGTGGTGCCACATTTCCTGTAGTTTGAGTTTTATAATTGTGTTCTGTTATTAAAGCACATTTATAGGGTAAATGCTATTATTTTTGTCTCCATGCAGAAGACATTGCATTGTGCTTAATAGGCTAAATGAGGTTTGGAACAGAGTACAGTATAAAAAAAAATCAGTAAGTTAGATAAACAGAAAGGGAGGCATTAGTTTCTGTGGTTAATCAGTGCTTATTTCAAATACTGATTTGTTTACGGTATGTGCAAAGAGAAGAAGATGTAGAAATGAAAGAAAAATTCTTGTACGCAATTCTTTCCAATCAGGAACTACCAAGTACTATGGTAACTTTTCCTCTGTTTTGTGTTTCTGTGTTTTCTGCAACACTGTGCTCACCTGCAGAATAATACCAAGAATAAATCAGATACAATCAAAACAGGTTTAATGTGTGCCGATGACGGAAATCAGAGGCAACTGCAACCAGTTTTGGACTGTTAAAGGACACATCCATCTAATTACCTGATCATTTTTTGCTTTTCAGCACCACTTTAGTTCAGTGCATGAGATCACGCTGATCGTTTAGTATTGAGTAATACTAAGAAAGATTTGGGGCTCTGCTGAACAATTTCCTTTATTTTTGCACTTTTCTATGGGGATGGAGGTACAGAAATCCACAAAGCACTCATATAACGAACTGGGCACATTCCCATTACAGAAATCTGGACCAAACTGTGCAGATGTCATTTATCTTTCCCACCTAGGATGTCATAGCATTAAATACACCCTTTATAAACTCAGAATACATCTTTCACCAACTCAGCAGTACTTGTGAGAAACCAGCACTTCAGCAAATTAGATACCAGTGTTCCAAAACTGGTCCCCACTGTCACACACAACAAGAAATACAGCTTAAAGATTTTATTAGCAAAATGGGTAGGTGGACAAAAAAAAAGAGTCAACCAGCAATACTTATTTAATGATGCTTTTATTTTACAGGATACAAATTTCTGTTCTTTTTAAGTACTCAGCATGAATTAAAGTGCTTCATTTTTACAATTCTCCACCCACCTTAGGATCAAATGTACATATATTACAGAAAAAATGTACAATATCTTCAACTTTTTTACATTCATATAACCATTCTTAACCATAAAAATGATGACTTACATTTGCACAACTTACAATGGCATTTGTATTTCACCTTTTTAGTATTATTCACTTTATTGCAAAACCAAAACAAATTTACAATGCTTCCAATTATTATTTTTTTAAAGAAAATCTTTTTGCAATTAAAATCAGACATGCTTCCATAATGAAGGAAAATGAACATGTATAGCCTGTAACTCTGATGTCAAACATTACAGCTGATACAGCTCCCACTAAAATTATTGTATTAATCTGCCTTAAGGGCTGCAGAATAGAAAATACACTGGTAGAAAAAAATAGTATTTCTATTGCAAACTGATCTCTATGTGCAACAAATTTGGCTTAAAAACACCAGGGCACATAGATGCAAAAATGCTTTGATATAGTTCCCTCTTTTCTGAATGTTTCCACCATAAATACTTAATGAATCTACGAGGATGAAGTACAAACAGAAGTAGGTTGGTGTTATACAGTGGCTGAAAACATGTTTTATTCAAAGATATCTGCTTGAGGATTTTGAGAAAAAAAGCACGTTCTAGATTCACTTATGCTAAGACGAGGAAGGGGTGAAACAAAATGCCATAGTTTATTCTGGGAAGAAATTTAATCACAAGGTTTCAAAGGAAGCTGATTGAAATGCCTCACTGGAATTAGCATGTTTGTCAGGGCTTCTGTGTTTATTTTTATAGGCTGAAATAGTAAACATGCCACAATAGCAGATCTACCTCCATATTTTTCTGGAAAGCATACTTAACACAGTCATTATACATTCTATTTTGAATGCAGCACAGTGTATTTTTTTGATTGTAAAATACTGCTTGAAAACAAGTCATCTGAATAATAGTCTCAAATATATAAATACACATATATACATATACACACACACATGTGCACATGTGTATATACACACACATATGTAACCATTAAATTAATGTTATCATCTGTCAAATGGAAAGGATTTAGGAAACAATCTGACTAGCAGATTACAACTCCTATCTGAGGAACAGACTACAGTCCCATGGGTCAGAACCAGCTAGGTAAATTCCTCAAACCAACAGGGCCACAGACGAGAGCAAAAAGCATTAACCCCATGTATTTAATTTCAGATTTCAAATAACAGTACACCACAGAGACTAAGAATGATGCCCATTTCACCAATGGATTTACCTTAAGGGTAGTGAGTTCTGCCACAAAATTTTTCTCTCCAGTCATTTACTTTTGGATATATATTTCCAGTCGTTTACATCCATCCCTACATCCATTACCTCCACCTGAGGTTCACCTGAGCTCTGTGAGTCCAGGTGAGACCTGGTGTCTCAGCACCTCCCTAACTAGGAAGTTTCACCTTCCAGAAGTGTTCTTATATAATGTAAGGCAGATTCTATGTGAATTTAAAACACTGAAGGTATAATAGCTCCAGCAGGCCCATGCTAGTTTATACCAGCTACATGGAGAAAGACCTTTTGTTATTGCTTAGGGTTATTTTTACATGGAATGTTTATTTCTTTCCAGAAAGTCTTTCCTTCAGTATAAGAAATAACTACCTTCTCTTAATTTTATTTAATCTTTCCTTGAAATGAAAAACTGATGATTTTTTTATACTAGCTATGTGGTGAGGAACGCAAACAACCTGTCAAGTGTTTCCACTTTCTCACTTGTTTTAATATATTCTTTTTCCTTCTGACTCCACTTGGAAGTCTATGGAGCATACTTCTATAATCTCACCTGAATTTTACTTAGGTGGTAGTGTATTTACTCTGTATTTAATCAGTGCCTTGCCTTCATCCATAACTTAAAAACATGAGCAATAAAAATCTTCTTGGGTTAGAATCTTTGAGGAGATTTATAAAGCACTTTGAGATGGTTTTGCATAAAAAGATGCTACCATATATACATGCAATTAAAGTGGTTTAATATTCTATTCCAAAGAGAATGTTTTTTACTGTCAATATCTATTTTGCACATATAAGTTAAATACACTTAGAAAAAAACCAAAACTACTCGTCATAAAGGGATTTGAAAATACTACACAATACAGGTTTTATAGCAGCTCTTCAACCAAGTAAGAGTACCTGATACCAAACAAGAATTTTTAGAGGGTCTGGAGGAATGGTGCAGACATGAAGATATCATGATACACTATTCCCATGGTATGGGGAAAAAATAAGTAATTTCAAAAAATATATTGCTATGATCCAAAAATATGAATGATAAATTTTCATCTTGTTCTGGTTGAACACAGATAAAACCACTAAAATAACTTTTGATCTGCTTTAAATCATACAGAAGAGTGATCACTTTTAAAGTGAGAAACAAGGCATTACTTGAACACAAGAGTTGCAAAACTTAATGCAGCAGAGCCATTCACATGCATTTATGCATTATGAACGAATACTTAGTTACAGTTTATTCCTTACACACACAGCTTTATGCTCACACATTTAATGCCTTTTTCTTTTCCTTGAAGAATTTAAGAATTTATTTCAAATGGGAACAGCTTCTACCTTGTTAGAATAATGGTTTTAATTTCACTGCTTTCGTCATAATTCTTAAACCACAGCAGCTACAACTTTGTATTTGTTCCTCTGCAGTCATAATTTACAATTTAAAGTGTAAGTTTGGGATGCTGTTCTTAGGAGGGCTTGTCTGTGGAGAATGAAGACAGCAGGTTGGTTAAATTTAGAGTTTCTCTATCTTCTGATGTCCTTTAATATTGGTAATACATACTTTTCCCACAAAACCGTGTATTTGAGTGCCAAGGCATTCTGACTCAGAAGAGAACAATTCTGACCAAGCAATTGATTATGAGAACATGAAACAGGTTTCACTAGGATAAATAAAATATCCTGTGCTGTATAAAATTTAATGGCCAAGAGCAAACGTGAGGCTAACATCCAAACAAACAACTCACATTTCAAACTGCTTGTGCCCAAATGCTGGCCTTCATCTGGGAGATGCTGCCATTCAAGTAGCTTCAACTGCTCAATACCACTCTAACAATGAGGCAGCACAGAAACTGCTACTTCTAACCATTTAACTGGAATGGGGCTCCCTGCCTGGCTTAGAATGAGATTTGCAGCAGGAAACAGAATGTACTATACAGCACCAAGCTGGGTAGGATGCAGACCTGCTGGAGAGCAGGAAGGCTCTGTAATGAGACCCAGACAGGCTGGATCAATGGGTAAAGCCAGCTCAAAGAGGTTCAACAAGGCTGAGTGCTGGGTCATGCACCTGGGTCACAACAATCCCTGCAGCACTACAGGCTTGGGGAGGAAAGGCTGGAAAGCTGCCTGGTGGAAAAGGACTTGGGAGTGCTGGTTTGACAGCAGCTGAACAAGAGCCAGTGTGTGCCCAGGTGGGCAAGAAGGCCAAGGGTGTCCTGGCCTGTACCAGCAACAGTGTGGCCAGCAGGACCAGGGCAGTGGCTGTCCCCTGTACTTGGCACAGGCGAGGCTATGCCTCAAATGCCATGTCCCGTTCTGGGACATGAAAGACAGGATAAGAAGGACATGGAAGTGCTGGAGCAAGCCCAGAGAAAGGCAACAGAGCTGGTGAAGGGTCTGGAGCATGAGTCCTGTGAGAGGTGGCTGAGGGAGCTGGGGGTGTTCAGCCTGGAGAAAAGAAGGCTCAGGAGGAACCTTATCACTCTACAGCTCCTTGAAAGGAGATGACGGCAAGGAGGGGATTGGTCTCTTCTCCCAAGAAACAAGCAATAAGCACAAGATGAAATGGCCTCAAGTTGCACCAGGGGAGTTTTAGATTGGATTTTAGAAAATATTTTGTCACCAAAACAGAGGGGAAGCATTGGAATAGGCTGCCTAGGGAAAGGGTTGAGTCACCATCCTTGAGGGTATTTAAAAGGTGTGTAGATGTGGCACATGGTTTAGTGATGGACTTGGCAGTGCTGGGCAATGGTTGGGCTCAGTGATCTTTTCCAACCTAATTGACTCTACAGTCATATCATCATATTTTCACTATAGCTCAGTCCTTCCTGTCTGAGAACTCCTTTAAAGCAACTTCTTCCTCTACACTCAACACCTTGACCATGGGAAACTTTTTATACATTGGGATGTAGGAAGAAAACTCTCCATATCCCACAATTGCACTTAAGGCTCTTGTAGAAGATACCCACCCTTGGGAGATGGCCATGAAGGAAAGATAGCCACCAAGAGTTCTGCTTGCTTACCTGAATGCTCCCCCATCCCTTGCCAAGGTATATGTAAGATTACATATATTAGCTAGGGAGATCTTATATTACCTTGGCAAAAATCTGATGGTATTCACTAACATGAATCAAACCAGGCTTGAGCTGCCCATTGCTAAAGGTAAATACAGCTGCCAGCAGAAGTAACTTAAAATCTCAGAGAATTATAGATTTGCAAGCTCAGAAGAGCTTGCACATCAGATAAAAGCAATACTAGGGTTATATCCAGAACAATCCCTGGACCCAGGGAGCACCCAAGGAAGAGAATTCAGAATGGACATGCACCAAGTCAGCTGGAGAGTTAGTACCGTACCGTGTCCTGATCATTATTAACACTAGTGTCAAGCTGTGGAATCTAAAGGATATGGTAGATCCTGGATCTGTGCAGGTGAGAGCAAAATCCATCCCACTAACATTAAGGTACATACTTATGAAGGAATGATGGACACTGCATGCTCATGTGTGCTTGACACTACAAACAGGTATGAGTCCCTTGCTAAATGCAAAATGAGTTGGTTTTGGGTTTTTTTTCCCTATAATGTTGCAGAAAGAGTAAAGCAGGAGTAGGAGTTCAGTGGACAGTTTGCTTGGCAAACTCATTATATAAATCCAACAATTTAAATCTGTCATGTTAACCTGAGCTCTTCAGCTTGACATGAATTAAAATACAAATTGCAGATTTATTGAGAAGTAAGACTTCTGAATGTTCTTATGACAAGCTGATTGTAGAAGTTACATATTTTCCTTCCTTAAAAGGTTTCAATAAGGAAAGACAGCAATGATTTTAATTGATAGTCAATCACTACCTCTGATTTTGCCATATTTCACTAAAGGATATTACAGTAATATTTTATGGAAGTCATTTGTCTCTATGTATAAAAATTCTAATAGGAATGGAAGTTCATAAGGAGCTTAATATTGTAAAGCCAGTGAGTCCTTATACCCAGAAACAGAAAAAAAATAATGTTAGTTCATAAAATTTCAGATTTGCAAGCTCAGACTTCATACGAAATTTTTATAAACCAGGCTCCACTTTAAAACAAGAATCCTTGAATGCTGTTGTCATAAATAAGCATTACAATACCTAATCGTCTAGAAAAATGAAAAAACTTAAGTTCAAATTGTTCTTTTGCTCCAATAACCATAATAGCAAAAATACACATTCCCAGAAGGTTACTAGAATCTGTTGCTTTTCTCAAACCACATACTGCATTTGAGCAACAAACTACTGCACTCTTAAAAGCTAACAGTGATAGGACACTGAAGAAAAGCGACTACTTGTTTAATCACAACTGGAACTCATTTCTCCATTGCATGCCACTTACATTACTGCTAATTTTTTGATGCATAAAAATATCAAGATCATTAAGTTTCAGCTATTAAAACAAATCACTGAACAGTATTTTTCAATTTAGGACTGTATTTAATTTCAAATAGAAAACATGCTTTTTTAAAAATAAATTATTCACTAATAAGAACCCAGTATCATGAAATCAAAGCAATAATCAAGTATTGTACATTTTTAACACTGTACATATATTATATATAGTTTTCTCATATTTTAGGTATTTATTTCTACATTGAAAATCATTAGATTGTTTCCTTGATAAACTGAAACCTTAAAAGCCAATATACCTGTGAAAGCAATTTGCATTACTTTAATTAAAAAGATACAAGTAAATACAACATATGTACAGAACCATGGAAATCAATCTATAAACTACATACACTGAACCAAACTGTCCCTGCATATTTAAGTACAGATCTATTTTGGCAATGTGGAGGTATATCTTTTATCCTGTTGCAAGTCCTAACATGTAAGTAGGAAGCTTCAAATATTTGCATTCTTAAGGAAAGTAGCAAATGTTAACTGAAGAGCAACTGGATTTAAAAAAAAAAAATTGCATTACAATGAACAAGTAGTACAGTAAAGTTAGTAAGTATTTTTAATAGCATTCACATTTTTTTAAAAAGTCTCTGAAATCGACCTGTACATCACTTTTATTGACAGAACATAAATATAAGAAAAAGATCCCTAAAAAGACCAGAATTCTTTCCCAAACATAAAGTGCCAAGATGTGTACGGTAGTAAGAAGTTTCTTTTTTTTTTTTTTCTTTTTTTTTTTCCTTGATTGAGCAAAGAAAGGTTAACACAAAGGTTAACCACAATTTCAACTAACATTTTTTAAAAATGCCATGTGTTCCTGTGCTTCAGAATTCAGATCTTTTAGAAGATTCAGGCTGCTCTTCTAAATTCACTTGCAGTTCATTTTGACATTCTGGTGTCTCACCTTTGACAGCTAAATGGATAACTTTTAGCCACTTCTGTTTCAGTTCTTCATTGTCTGCAGCAAAGCTGTGCACAGACTTGGACTGGGTCAGTTTGAAGCTGTGGGGGAGGTCAGCACTTTTTGGAGTGTCATCCACTGTGTAGCCCAGAAGAGGAATTGTAGCCAGAGCTTTCACATCCTAAGAAGAAGAAGTTCTTTATTAAGAACTGACAACTAATCTACCCATTACTTCTGATTTACTGTACAGTTTGGTGAAAACACTTGGATCTTTCATCCATTCCCAAGCGATTTGCTGCCTCTTCCTCAAATACCATGACAATAATTACTCAAGTCTTTCCCATTTCCCCTGTACATACCTGTGGAGCACCGTACATGTAGAGCACAAGAGCCTCCTGTTTGGGTATGACACACCATGCCTTCTGCCAGGGCTTGGACTTCTCCATGTACTGAAGAAAGCTACATATGACACTATTTCCAGAGACTTCTGCAGATTCAATCTAGGAGAAGTAGAAAGCATAAAAAGGAAACTAAACTTTCCTTCAGTAAAGACTAAAACCAGAAAGAACAGAAAAGCAGGAAGTACATCGCCATTCACATGAACTCTTGGACAGTATCTGCAAAAAGGCTTCAGGAAATACCCAAGATAGATCACGAATAACTGGATCTATTGAGAATATATATATATTAAACATGTGCAGTCACAACACACATTCCCTTAGCACGTGTAATCCGTTCCTTTTTTCATCAATAACTTTGGATTATAGACTCCTATATCACTCCAATTTTCATTTTGCCACCACAGCCAGCCTTTCTCTGTATCTGAGCATCTACAACAATGTCTGATTTCCAAAATAAAACCATGTTAGGCACTGAAGTGCCACTAACTATCCAACATGACAACTTATCTACTTTGGCAGTCAAAATATTATGACTAAATGAAGTTCAAACACATTTTTAAGAATAACATAAGTATTCAAGCACTAATCCTAGAGAAAAGATTGGATTAATTGCTTAAAATCTGTAGACAGCGTAAAACGCTACTCAAATTAAATAGTGAACTTGAGATGATAAGAAAGAATACAAAATTATTATGTGTTAAAATTTCCATTGACCTTGACTTTTCAGATGCCAAAAGCTGAGGACAACCTGACAACTTAAAGGTCCATTTTATACACTGATCAAGACAGTATCTTACTACTCAGATTATGAAGGAAGAGCAAAATTCTCCCCAGTCCCCTCGTTTCCATCCAGACTTTCAGTCTGGGTATACATTTTCAAAAACCAGCTGGTAGCAGTGGGGTTTGGTGCGATGGAAGCTTAAGTGCAGAAGAAGAAAACTGAAAATTTATAAGGGAAGGTCACATTTTGTCACAGGAGCTGATGTAACTGAAAGAAGCAAACAAGTTCTAAGGTTTATAATTCTTACAATTATATAATTATAATTAAATTATAATTTATACATTCCCTTAAAAAATGTAAAGTTGCAAGAAACAAAGCTATTTTCCACAGGTGAGTGCTGGGAACCAAAATATAGGGAATTATATGAAATTGATCCACATACTTTTTATTTCTCAAAGAGAAGATAAACTCTGCAGGAATGCTACCATTTTTCACCTACTGATGAACCAAAAGGATTGCAGCTATACATATACAGTATTTTTGAATCACATACCTCCAAGATGCCCTTCCTCTTCTTTTCTTCACTGTCTGTACAACCAATTATAACATGATAGCAATCCTTACAGACTTTGTTCAATTTATTGCCATCATATTCGAGATGTGCTTTGTAATCAGAACATTTCCAGCAAACCACCTTAGAAAAGAAACCCAACATATAATATTTAAGTATTTCTAGAATTTTATTAAAATATAAATAAAAATTAGTATTAAGCTATTTTGTAATATATTTTTAATCATACAGAACAAGAAAGATGTCTGTATAATAAGCAATAACTTATTTGAAAATAATGATTTTCCAAATTTGTGCCACTACTTCTTAACTAGAAGCACCTCTTCCTTTTTAGCTGGTGGGAATTTTGTACTTTGCATAAAATCACATTCAGCTTTTAATTATATCTGTAGTTTCAAGTTAGGTCTAGAATCAGAATATAGCCCAAGCCATGCTGGCAGTTTCCTTATATGCCAATCTGAAAAGGTACATTTACCACCTGGTTTTCTATGTAACCAGAATGAGGTTATGAGAATGAAAAAAAAACCTACAATTGATATGACATTTTAAAGATAAAAGTCTGATAAAATCAGAAATGGCTACTTTTTTACCTTGTTAAGAAATATTAGCATGTTTAGATGTATATATACCCCTATACATATAAAATTTACAATTTTAAAATCAAATCATAAATACACAGAACAAGTAAGTCAATATCCACTGATTTTTCCTGATTTTTCTTTTCAGTATATATCTAAGTGAAATGCAATGAGGTATCAAAGTTGTTTCATTAAAAGTGTTTTTTCCACAGAATTTTTCTTTCACGTGAAAAAAAGATGCCCTGAATAAAAAATATGAGTGAAGTTATTTCAAGAAAAAAGGGTACATGAATGGACTTGAACCATTAAGACAACTGAACAAATCTTTATTGTGGACCAAGGCTTTGCAGTGCTAATCTAGTACACCACCTTCAGCTTGTAGCTCTAGGCAATCCTAGTTAAGTATTCCGAATTAGTCACTTCTGGAAAGCCATCATTGCTAGCCCAAATTAACTCCCATGAAAAAAGTCTTTTGAAATTAAAGCACAAGGAGATGTGACAGAACTATAATAGAGGGAAGTAGTTAGGAGTCTAAACAAAAAGGGAAATAAAAAGGGAGGGTGTGCTTTTAACATTAACAGAATTTTAAGACAAAAAGATCTGGGGGAAAAACCCTCTATGACAACTGTAAACCAAATAATTTAGAGCTTCTGAAAAAGTCACTTGTGCCCTGCAAAGCACAAAAGCAGTGTTATGAATGCATACCATGAATACATACCTCATACCACTTAAAAACATTAGCAAGAAATCAGACAAGACACCCTGTACCACAAGTATTAAACCTGAGCTTATACTACCATCTGGTGGAGACAGGCAGAGCTGCTAGATGGCAAGAGAAGAAAGCACAGAATGTTTGCTGTTCTTTTGTTACCTTCTGAAAACTCACAAGTCATAATCCCATTGCCTGATGGTTGCTTTCAAGCTGGGTATGTTACAGTAGCATCCCACAAGGAAAGCAGCAGCAATACTCTCTCCCCACCCTCACATTCCCTCCTTCCCTGATGCTTTGCACATGTTCAGACTTACACACTGAACCCAGCTGGGAGCAGCTCCAAGTTAACCTAATGAAAAACTGCAGGGTTTTATGGTCTTTTGGTGAAGTCAGCCAGTGCTGCCTGAAATAATGCTGGGTTATGCCATCTTAATAGGGTTTTGAAATTATTCATATTAGTAGAGGTCTCTTAAAATTAACAATATTCTGAAATAATGCTGGATTATGACATCTTAATATGGTCATGAAACTCTTCATATTAGTAGAGTTCTCTCAAAATTAACAATATACTGTGTGCAGGACATTATACACAAGTGTACGTGCTTCTGATGACTAAAGCAGGAGAAGGTCCTTGGTGGTATGCAGAGCTGCTTCTTCCAGCTACAAGTGCCAGGCTGGATGTGACTCTGAGCAGCCTGGTCTGCTGAAGGTCCCTGACCGCAGCAGTGGGGCTGGGGCTGGATGATGTTTAAAGTCCCTCCCAGCCCAAGCCATTCCAAGAATGATGACAAGGAGCCATGAGAAGCCAAGCAGGTGCTTGGAGACACTGGCAGGCCTGCTGGGCAGCTGCAGGCAGGGGGGTTTGCACTCACATGTCCACACGCCCGGCAGTGGTGCCTCCTCCTCGTCAGCGCATTGAAGGGCTCCTTGCATTTCATGCACATGGTGACCTCGTTGTCCCGGATCCACCTCGGCGCTCTCTTCCCAAGCTCAGCATTCTGAGGGCCAGGAGGAGGAGAAAAGAATTTTAAAAGCTAGTAAAAAAACTTCACAGTACTTGAAATAGGGAAAATAGTTATTCTCGTCCTCTGGGAAGGGAATTACAAAACATAGCTCAAGATGCATTTTGAAATCTATAAAAGAAATAACAAAGAGCCCAGTCAAAAATCATGATGCGTCACTGAAAGGGTGCTCTGTTTCATGTTTTAAGAAAGAAAGAGGCTCGTTTACAAGATTTGGCATTTTGAAGAAAAACAATTACCAACAAGATGACTGCTTTGTGATTACTCTGCTTTAAGAATGATGAGCTTGAAAACAAAGTTTCTGCCAAACTTTTTCCACTTATTGAAGAACACAATGGGTATTAAGAAAGTTACAAAAGAATAAGAGCATCTTACAGAGACTTCAACAGGCATGTCTTCATATTCTTTAGCAATAGCATTTCTGAAAGTTTCATTCCTCTGCTGAAAAGCTTCAATAGTACTCTGAAGTGCCTAAGGAAACAGTGGAGAAATTCTTCAGACATGGTAAAATTTAAAACAGGCTCTGCATTCTGACCAGTTATTGATCAGCAGAGAGAAGGTAGAGACAGAAAACATGAGTATTACTTTTCTGATTGCTTCAGTGACAAAACGTTTAGAAAATAAAGAATGTAGATTAATTTACCTTTATCCATTCTTCTTTATCCTGTTCAGAACTAAAAGAAATATTTGACACATTAGTTTGAGACTAGTTTAAGAAACATTATCCCACTATCAACAACTTCTTGCAAAAGCCAAGTAACTCTTCAGTAATTCTCAAGAATTTAAACAATACTAATTGTTAACTGTCCAACTTAAAAAACAAACAAACAAAAAAAACCCCAAAACAAACAAAAGAACCCCAAACAAGCCAAACCAGAAGACAAAAGTTAAAAACATGAGAACTAACACTACAGTGTATCTGGCTCTCCAATAGTTGCCTCCTCCTTGGATAATGTGTTGGGGAAAAAACCCTGCTGTACCATGTGATACCAATCATACAAAAATTAATGTTTCTATGGATTGCTCTGAAGGATGCAAAAGAGAACCTTTACAACATCTCAATTAAAACAGCTCCCCACCTGTTGTTTTGCAGTATTAGCAGAACTTTTAAGCTGGCAGAATCCTAAACTACTGTTTGCCCTTCCCACCTACCATCTGCACATGAGGAAGAAGAAACCTGTCCAAGCAGCCAAAATCATTCTTCCTGCTTACAGTAAAAACAAAAAGCTGAGCTATTAAGCATAGTACCTGACCAGCAGCATTCCAAAGAAATAATCTACCAGCTGTTTAAAAACAGTAATTGAAAATATACTCCAATAACAGTTTGAAAAATAATTATAATTCTCCTACTACAGAATATGCCAAGAGTAAATTAAAAATTATTACAGTGTTAATACAAGCTCATGAATTAAGGACATTAAGGCATAGGGTACATATACTACTCATACGTTGATAAATGTATTAGATTTTTCTAATATAATTGAATAAGAGCTTCGTGGCACTTACTCCTTCACAGTTTTGTACAGACTTAATGTATTCTAACAATGATCACAAAGCAAAAGATAAAAATCTGTGCTTCCCTCACCTAAAATAAACTTTCTCCTACAGGTAATGTAGGAAAGCTAAGAAAATAAACTTACTTTGCTGTATCAATTTTCTTCAAATTAAAACATGCTTCAGAAATGGTATAACAAGATGCCACCTTTCACCATTGAAATAGGTGTATGGCATAACAATTTACAAAATATTTAGCAAGATATCACACAGTAATTTACAGCAGATATGACTGATAGCCAAAAACCTGTCCCAAAAATCTTGCAGATCTTAGTGGAAAGGGGGTTTTGTGTCATTTTTCAAAGTATATATTTAATTTGAAATTGAATTGAAGTTTAGGTAAATACCTATATGCCATTATCTTTGCATGTTCTCTGCTGTAACTCTCATTAAATATTACAGGTTTTCCATAAAGGAAAGTAGCTTGCAAGTTCACTGGCTAGCCAGCTATGGCTTGTCCCCAAATACATGGTGCCAACACAGAACTATACCCACCATGGACACTCTCCTGCCTATTTAATCCTTGCCTCTCTGCAATGAAACCCCGACTGTTAAGAAACCCTGATCCTAATCGTAAGAATAGGATTTTTAGGCAGGCCCAAAAGGAGAGAAGGAGCATCTCACTTTATTTGAGTCTAGACAGGGGCAATTTAGCCTAGTCAATGCAAAAAGGTGAGGGGAAGGTAACTCAGCAAAAGGAGGATACAAGGACTAATAAATTGGAAAGCAGAAAAAGTGCCAGTCAGAAGAGTGCACCTGGAGGAAAAGGACCCAAGAACCAGGAGGAGAGCTTGCCTTGCAGAGGGAGGGTGATACTCAGGATTGGAAGAAAACAAGTAGATGGGAAATGGGCCTGAGGAACAGAGGAAAGCAGATGCTCAACTACTGCTGCAGAAAACTCTGTTCTGTGGAGGTAAACCCTGTGGGAGGGAGAGCTTTGTTTGCTGGACCTGCCCTGAGGTGAACAGACTCGTTGGTACCAAGGCAGCTCAGATCCCAGAGGCACCAGTGACTGACACACCCAGTGTCCTAAAACACTTTGGTCAGACAGGCTGCCTCGGCACTGCTCTCAAATTCCCAGCCAGCCCATTCACAGCTGTCTTGGGCATTTCTGCACGGTTAGCCAATGTGTTATACATCGTAGATGCATCTTCTGCTCAGAGAGATTCTTGGACTTAGAATTCATGATTTTTTGGCAGCCTAGGCTATTTTCAAAACACCAGCATTAAAATGAAATCCGCTGCCTCGTTCTTCAAATCTGTTAATCCACTCTTCTGTGTGTATATATTTGATCTCAAGGAACTGGCTAAAAAGACTGCTTACCTGGCCTGCAACTCCAGTGTCCTCTCTTTTCCAGACACTTGGAAAGTGTGTGGATATTCCTCATTATGGGTTTCTATAATCTTCATGCCATCTATGCCAACTCTGGTTCGAACCGAGAACTTGGATCCTACCAGGCTGAATTTGGGGACGCAGTAGAGCAACATATTGTTAAACTGGGGGAAAAAATAAACATGTGGTTTTGCACTAAGAAAAACACAGATAAAACCATAGTTTGTCCACTGAGACCTGGAGAATATCACAAAGCTAGACTTGGTGGGTGAGAAAGCAGGTTCTTTCCTGATCAGCTGACACATGGGAAGACCAAAGCCCTAATGCAAGACAACTTCTCTTTCTCATTTCTTTAGGAATAGGATTCTAGGACAGCTTCAGTCAATGTAAGAATAATTGTTCTGTATATGCAGCAGTCTTCATAGTATTTATTATCAAACTATACTCAGACCACATAATCTATGCCAATGTAAAGCTTTTCTACCAAATCTGTTCTTATGCCCCAATTCTGCAAAACCTACTGTAAACTGTAGAATAAGGACTTTTCACTTCAGTGTATAAATTTATATTTATCCTGTACCAAAATAATTTTGTTTTGTACAAGTTGGAACTAATGCTATTTGAAGACATTTTTTTGTCTTTTCTCCAAGACAAAATAACATTCCTTAAAATTTTTATTCCTTGAAACCTTCCATATCACAGGGGGAAAAATGGTACATGAACAGGACAAAGATATATTCCGTTATTAAAGTAGAACTTTAAATAACGTTTAAATGTCTAAAGCCGCAGCCTAGAAGCACAGTTATTAAATCAGATATAAAGTGTTTAATTTTCTCACTTTTTTCCCCTCTCATTTTTCTCAAAATTAATTATTAAAAAGAAAAACTCACTTCAGTTGAATCCTATTTCATAGAAATCCTGACTAGACTATTGCCTAGTCTGTATCAGACACAGCACATTTGAGCTTGTCACCTCTCATATGAAGGGAACATCATTTAAGTCAGCTCTCTGGCCCCAGCTGAAGTCTTTCTATTCTATAATTTCTCCTTTTGTTTGAAGCACAGGTAAGGAGGAGCTGTGCCTCAACATCCTGTCACTACCCTTTATTAACCAGAAGAGGGGCCATGCCACAGATCCCTGAGCAAAAATATACCAGCAATTTTCAATGCATGGGAAGCAACAAACTCCACCAAACCTCTTCCAAGGGAGTTGCAAAGGACCATGGCTGTACTTTTCAAATTCCAGCTGAAAGGATGACCTGCCACGATGAAAACCTCCCACAGAGCCATGAGACTTACTTACTGGGACCTCAACACACAATCCATCAGGGCAAAGATCCTAAGCTTTTACATTTCAGTTTAATGAGGATTTCCAAGTTCCCCGCAGCAGCAGCACCATACTCACCAGGAAAAGGTAGCGCTCTTGGGCAGACGTGTTGCGAGCAGCCAGTTTAAGGATCTGTCCTTCTTTGATCAGCTCATTTGAAGGGTTCACGATGTCTTCCTCTTCTCCCAGCATCTCGTAGATCTCCAACAATTTCTTTAGATTCTCCTTTATGGTGAAAATACAGTTATAAAACTTAGTAATTGAAAACACAGATCTTGATGCAGTTTAAATTAAATGATGGGAGCTGGCATAAATCTGGAGACTGTTAAGCTTTGGAAAACATATTTATACCAAACATGAGTGGTCTGACTGATTAATTTAGTTGATAAAGCTAGAAGTACTTTTAGAAATATTATATCCTTGGTAATTTTTAAAATGCAGTTGTTTATACAGTCTGCATTATTTCCTGCCTAAAACATCTCACATTTCAATTAAGATCCTATCATCCCAGCCCAATCAGGCAGAGAAACAGTATCTGCTCTTTACAAACATTGTCCTGCACTCAAAGAAACAGATGAAACCTGGTTAAGAGTTCAGTGCAGTATCAGTGATTTGAGCCAGGAGAAGAACTAAGTATGTCCCATTTCCCACTTGAGAGAATTTGCTGCAATGACAGATTTTGTCTATCATTTCTAGGAGCTATATAAATACATTAAGTAGGAACAATCATTTTGACCCAAGTAACCAATTCTTGACATTTTAGGGAAGATTTGCAATTATATTGAAAAGTGATCAGGAAAACAAGGATCATTTACCATCTTTCTTATTGCACTGTTTGAGTGACTTGCTGCAGTGGATATAATTTCCAGGGACTCTAGACAGAAGAAAACGAAAATAAGTAAAACCAAAAAGCTGTACTTTTATTCATGTACTACATGGGGGGGGGGGGCACAGTGGTA
The DNA here is from genome assembly GCF_017590135.1 of Pyrgilauda ruficollis. Taxonomy (NCBI): domain Eukaryota; kingdom Metazoa; phylum Chordata; class Aves; order Passeriformes; family Passeridae; genus Pyrgilauda; species Pyrgilauda ruficollis. The sequence continues at coordinate 2,687,973 of NW_024529933.1, forward strand.
ATTCTATAAAAATATTTGTTGTTTTTATGTAAATTTCAAAGTACAATAGATTTCTTCAGTTAGCAATAAAAAGAATACAAGGTGAAGTGGACGGCATAAAAAAGTCAGGTACCAAATAGAAACAATTATATGGAAAGAAGAAGAGAATTATTGCAGTTTACTGTAGCACTTCAGTACTCAGAATCACATTTTTCTGTGACAAGAACAGTCATGGTTCTCTCCCTCCTTTTCTCAAAGTAGTTCAGAAAGTCAAACTATATTTTTTCAGTTGAAGCAGCTCATCTTACAAGTGTTCACTGTAATGGTACTAAAAATTAAATAGTTAAAAGAATTATCTGGCAAGTGATTTTGAACACTCCACGCAAATACCTTGAACTGTTCTTGTGTAAATACAGAGAGGAAGAAATTTAAAAGTGGACTGTGCTTTTTCCCTGCAGAAACTTAAAAATACAGTGAGCCTAACTTCACTTTTTTACAAATAGCAGTCAAACATTCCAAATGTGCATAAAGCAAACCAAAATACCAACAAAAATAAATTAAAAAGCCACCACAAGCCCTGATCATCTGTAAAGCAAACAAATCAAAACCTGTGCGCTATTCCAAAACCAAAGGAAAACTTCTGAGCTCCAGGAGAATACTAAAGGCTTTATGGCTTTAAAATTAACTTCAATTCAAACAGACTTTTTTCAAGGAATGCTATGATTCCACTGAAGAAATTCTATCATTCTTTTCATGGGTAATTCTTCACTTGATCTTTCCTGAAAATATCTTTAATTTACAGTATCCTCTTACTAATATCTTATTATAGCTCCTTTAATGGCCTGAAGATATTTACTTTCAGCATCTTTCCAGTCTAGGGAATCCTGAGGCAATTTCCTTAGGTAGTCCTTTAGAAGCATCTCGTAGCGTGGAATGCGTTGGACTGGTTCTAGCATGTGATGTTGCAATGTCAAATTTCCACACACTTTTTCCTTCTAAAAAATTGTAAACATATTTCAATGAAGCAGGCAGAAATGTCATTACAATACCATAAAATAAAAGCTATGGTTGATGAAACATAAACAATGTGTTTTGAGACATGCATGATAGATCTTCTGAAAGAACACAGAACTATTTTACCAAATCAGATGATCAGAAAATCTTCACAAAAAATAACTGTAAAAACATTCTAAGTATTTGACAGTCTTACCAAAAAAATCTTTTACACTCCAGTGTATTTCAAAATAGGTTTGTAATAACACACAAGAGAAATACTTCTAAAGTAATAGGAACAGCTCATGTCCACATATATAAACAATCATTTTACCGGGCTACAAAGGTATATTTTACCCATCTAAGGAGGGAATGCTTTCTTTTCGTTTTATTTACAATGTCAACTGCCTCAGCAGTGTCCTTCCCTCATACCTTTAGATGTATATTCATTTCCATGATCTTAGATGCAATTAGATTATAAAAACCAAAATTACATTAAAATCTACATTGTTTTCTTCCCTGGCTTACAACCAAAAGACCCCACAGAGCAGTAAAATTTAAGTAGAAATATTCCATTCTATTTCTAAGTGCTCAGACTGCAGCAGGACACACACCTGCCAATTCCCAGAGACACCCCCACGGAGCACCAGAGGGTGTGAAACGAGCCTTTGGCAAAGACTGGCATCCCTGGGCTCTTCAGCTGCCTGTGCTCAGCATTACTGTGAGAAAACACAATATTACTGGATGCAGCACAGGGATCTAGGGTTGCACTGCCTTTTCACTTTATCCTAAAATGGTATTTACAACAAGATGCACTATTTTTATAATCTTCAGATGTTTCAGCCTTTACAATTTGCTCTTCTATTTTGCAGGAGAAAAATCTGGATTTTTGTGGGTGGGTTGTGCACATATGCAGGAAGGAGTAGGGAAAAATGCAGTGTGAAGTGGATAAAACAACTACCTTAATTCTATGGGATTTGGTATTTAACTTCCTCTTTAATCCTTTTTTCATCCACAAACCTATGTGTTATATATTATTTGAGGATCTACATTATTCTCCCCATTACCTGAATGTCTTGAATAATGAATTTGAACTGAGGTGACCGCTCAGTCCACGTTTTCACCAGTTCCATTGCATTGTCGAAATTCTTCACGTACTCGCCGTACATCTTGAGGAAAGGAGCCAACTTCTGCAGAATATCTCCAATCCTAGGGGTGGTAGTCCTGCAAAGTAAGAGATTGGAATCTCAGAGCAAAATGGGAAGAAAAAAAGTCACGCAAGGTTATAAAAGGTTTCAAGTGTTTAACAGAGAATCCTTCTGTTTGAGATCGCCTCATATAGAGTTCCACCATAAGTGTTAAATCTGAATTCACATGGAAAGGGTGTTTGTATCCCCTTCTGGCGATGTATAAGCACCACAGGTCACATAGAGGACTAAAAAAGTAAAGCTAGAAATTGAAGACATGAAAGATTTTATTTACAAAACATGGCCTAATTTATTTTATCTGCACTTCCTTAAAATTACATTATCTTCTTTTGACCATAAGTTAATCCTTAAAACATCTAACCTGTGGTTTGGTTTGAGGGCTAAACCCATTCTGTACAGCTTCCACTCTGTGCCTTGTATAAACATATGTATTAACATTTTGGTTTTAATTACTAATTATCTAAGGAAACATATGAAGGAAAGATAATCCCTTGGATTCCAATCTTTTGTGAGAACTTTTCCACATTTTTCCCAACTCCTGATGGCATCTTCAGATAAAACAGAATAGTAAAGTAGCAGATGGAGAGGCTGAGAGAAGCTGCAGTCCCAGCTGCACACAAAAAATGTGGAGCAGCACACAGGCACCTCCGAGAACTACAACAGGAATCACATTTGATGTCTCATTTTCAGGAACAGACTCAGAAACTCAGTATCTCAGTATGGATTTCTAAAAGTCTGAAATCAATGTTCTCATAGTGGTCTACAGCCCACTCCAATGCATCACTTCTCTGAGAGAAAAGCTGTGCAGAACAGAAAAGTTATACTTGAACAGTGAATACTGCAGCATTGTCAAAAACTGGTCCAGCTCCAGCTGCCTCTGCAGGGCAGAGAGTTCCTGTGTAACACCTGGCAGAGGACTGGGCTGCTGCTGGGGCTGGCAATGAGGGGACAAGACAGGGTGGGAAGTTGGTCTCTGAAGTCTTGCAGGGTTCTTATGTTATTCCCAAGTATCTGCTACTAGTCATCCTTGGGTCCAGAACACTCAGGGTTTTGTATCTAATTATTTTGTTTGATAGTCTAGTGAAAGGTATCCCTGCCGACGGAAGGGGAGTTGGAATTAGATGATCTTTAAGTTCTGTTCCAAGCCAAACCATTTGATGATTCTGTGGCGTGGGATCACTGTTCTGCTCTGTTACACACTTTTCATGAGAAATATATTGCAACAATGCTGGTTCTGGTGTTTTCAAGCCGTATGTTGTAAGAGATATTCAGCTCCAGCTGTTGCTCAACTCATTCAAAATGCAGCTACTAGACAATTTCACTTTCACTTGGTAAGTTTAGATTCACACTGCCTTTTCTTCCAAAAAAGAATTTGCTTTTGATCTGCTTTCCCAGTTACAAAATTAAATATTTTTACTCTTAGTTTTTAATTTAAACCACAACTCAAGGAAAGGTCAGAAATTTTTATCCAGCTTTTTTGCTGGAGGATAAAGAGTAATAGAAGCACATAAAGCTACCCATAGAACATACTTAATTTCTTGTGTCTAATGAGAGGAACTTCTGAGAAGACTGTATCTGGCAGAAGCTATTATGCCAGAAAATTTCAGAGACCAGTGATGGGGAGAGAAAATTACCCCAGATTTTACTTTCAGCAATGATCAAAAAAAGCTGTCTTCAACTGCACCCTTTTTTCTAACTCCTCCCAAAAGCACAGTGTTTCAAGGACATTTAAACAGGCTGTCTCAGGTGCAGCACAAAGGTTGTTCTCACACAATTTGGAAAAGATAATATCCTTGTGATGCAATTTATTACCTCTGCACCAAGAGTCAAAGCTTATCTGCAAAAGCACTTTTCAACCTTTGAAGCTATATAATTATACACACAATCCTAGTGAGCGGTTTAGCCTTTTGCCGATATGTAAAGTGAGGCAACCTACATTTTGTGCTCCATGAAGTGTCTAGAGCAGAATTTTAAGATTACATTGGGAATCTCATTTCAAATTACACAGCACTAACATAATGTGGTGTGAGCTGTTTTTTAAACATCTCAACTCCACTTCTCATGAACATGCACTCTAGTGTATTCCAGGCATTCGTATTTCCTATCAGATTTTTTCAACTTCTGTTAAAAGAAATTGGTAGTTTTTACTTATTCAAATCATTCTGCAGGGAACTTCTTATATTTCACAATGCTGACATTTTATTACTTCCTTGCATTACAGACTACACAAAGGTACCATGTGTCAAGTATTCTATTTTAAGGAATCATCATTTAAAGGGGAATCATCTTACAGAGTCAGAAGATGTACAGCTGCTGTCTAAAGCACCACTGTATGGTCTAAGATTTTCATATATATCACAAAAAAGCTTTTTCCCCCCTCATTTTTGGGGTGTTTTTTGACAATAACAGAGCTATACAATAGTGTAGCCGGAAATCATGTATGGACAAACACTTGAATTCCTCATAACAAATTCTAGATAACATAGAATATAGGAGCCAAACAAGTGCTGAGGTGAAATGACTGGATGAAACTGTATTTACAATTTCTTTTTAAATGAGGTAATTCTTTTTCCCAAAGAAGATAGGGAAGCAGCAATGGTTTGAGACCAGTTTTTTCAATTACATAGAAGAGACCAAAAATGTATGGCTATGTTTTATTATATCCAGAATCACACACACACACAACAAGGCAGGATAAAGATACTACATCTGTACATGACTATTACACAGTATATTTACACCTGTTCTATCCTTGCTGGCTCCAAATAGAGGTCAAGAAAAGCTGAGGGGGAAATGGCCCTGAAATATATCTGGCATGGATTTTAATTTCAAACAGAAAACTAAAACATAGAAGAAGATTCTGTTCCACCTTTTTACAAAAGGCAATAACAACAGAGATTACTGTACTTCAGCATTATCATAAACCACAATATGTGCTATTTACCTCAACTTTGTACTCTGTACAATAAATTCACCAGGTAGCACATAATTTGAGTCTGAACCCCTAATTTAGCAAGATCATGAGTAATCTCACTGAAGCCACTGAGATTACTCATGATCCATGTCCTTTATTTTGAGCAAATGATGCAAGTCCTCTACTGAGTCAGATCCTGAGGAAGAGTGGAAGAGCAGATGTTGTCTTACTCACAGTGGTTCCAGGGCCTGGACAGCTTAATTTGAAGATATTTTCCCTACCTCAACCCTGCAAGAGGGTTTCTACAGACACAGTTTTAGAAGTGTATTAACCAGCGAATTCCCTCTTACCATTCTTGCATTCTTTTTTCAAGTTCTGGAAGTAAGAATTTACTGTGGAAGGCATTTATTGATGAAATGTTAGAAAATATTTTATTAATCACTTCAGTTGGGAATGAACCTCTATTGGCTTCCTCAAGGAGTCTGGAGTAGAATACCTGCAATACAGAAAAAGAGCCACAAACCTATCAGCCTATTATTTTTAACCAATGGAAGACCACCAATCCACCCTTCCTGCTCCAGCTGAGGCAAGATTAATATTTAAATAATATAGATGGGTAGTGATGAATTCATTCATTGCCTTTCCCTCACTGGAAGTGAAAAACTTCTCCTCCCCTAACACCCCACTTTTGTTCTTGTAAGCCAAGAGAGACCGCAGGCAGGGTTGACACAAGGAGAGCCAAGCTGAAGCAGTGCCATTTGGGATTGCTCCAGACATCCTGTCTGTTTTAACAGCTAGATCATCTCAGCTTTCCCAGTCTTCCAGCAGTATTTTCCACTCTTCTGCTCTTTGCAATTAGCATGATGTCTGATCACCATCAGCCCCATCACTTTCCTTGAGTGCTGTATCCCCTTATCCTTTTGAAATCAAAGTAGTTGGCAGATTATGAGTGGTCCCCACGTATCATTTAAAGTACAGAAGGGACCCAGTTCTGAGTGGACTATAGTCTCTTTTAAAAATAAATGTATTCTTTCTCCTTCAGTGGGCTCAACCTGACCAGATGCAGCTACAAAATGTGCATCTGTTAATAGGCACATCACAAAAAACCCTGAACTTTCGGGGAGCTATTGTCCCTCTGCCACCCTCTCCCATGCTTGAACAAATTGTACATCCCTAGAAAAGGCTTCAAAAGTCTGGGTAAGGACTTGCAAAAGAAGAAAAGAGTCTGAAGACAGGAACTTTGATCACCCCAACTGAGACAGCTGGAGTGTCTTAAAAGGAAAAATGCCATGTACCGCCACATACACTCTAAAACATGCCCCGTTTGCTGCATTGCCAACAGAACAGTTACTTACTTATGAATACCATAAAGATTACACAACTTTTTAACCAAGTTCAGAAATATAACAGTCCCTTCCTAGTCTTCTGCTTTCCTCTCATTAGCAGCAGTTGAGCAGCTGTGTTTGAAACTCATTTTTCAGAATTCTCTCCAGTTAATACTTGGAAAACAGACATAGCAGTAATGCACTTATAAAGCCATCAAGGAAAATAATTGTACATTACCCATCAGAAAAATCTATGAAGGACATAAACATCTTTTTTTATTTTTAAACTTCTCTAAATCACTTTTCTTTTCCTGCAATATTTTGGCTTTTAAAAGTTACCATACATCCATCACCATGTGGGTCTGCTGCGTAAATTCACTTTCATGAGGACAATTACTTAGATCCCCAAGTAGCCTGAACAATCAGTTGAGATTTTTGCTTTTCATCAACTCTTTGTACAAAACTTCTGCAGTGGACCTGAGAAATTTAAACTGTAGAGTCTGAGAAAAGTATCCTGTGGTAAGGCAATGCAAAGCTAGAGGCATCCAAGTAAAGTGTATATGTGTTACGTGGGAAGTAAACAAGACTTAGGAAGGAAAACTCTCAAGTACACACTTTTACATTGAAGAAACATCAATTGTACAAAGCATGAGAGTCCAACCCTTTCCTTGCAGGAGCAGTAATTTCTGTTTCAAAAAATACAATGGGAAAGTAGAGGATATTCTTTTTGGAATGGGCAATTTCTAGGTTCTTTGGGACTAAAGAAAAATTCTGATTGGGTGGTTCAAATTAGAAGGATTTAGTAATTTTCTAACAAGTGGGTGATTGCAACATTCACTCCAGTTCATTGGAAGCCAAAACACTGTTATCCATCCTCCTTGTTGTCTACCAGCATGATTGCTTATAGTGACATCTCCACACACAGAACATATTGCATTAATAGCCACAAAATTTGAATACTTATTAAAAATATAGCACTCTTAAAATAGAAGCAAAGGCAAAACCATGAGGCAACAGAAAATGACTGATTGGAAAATCAGTAAATTGTGAAAAACATGCCACATCTCATGTAATTTATACCCACACTTATACATAGCCATTTGAGTGAATTCAAGGCAACACAATAAAAGCAAATTCAAGAAAAATGTACCCCATCTAGGAGGTCAAGTCGGCTAACGTAGGCCTTTTCTGTTTGCAGAAGTTCATTGGCAATTTTGTGACGTTTCTGCTCATCAGTCTCCTGGAGGAAAAGAAGAGCAACTCTTAGGACACTGAAGAAAACATAATTTAATAACAATAAAAAAAATTTGAAAATACTTATGACTACCTTATAGTCCAAAAACTGAAATACAAGTTTAACATTTAGTAATAAACACCAACTTCAAAAAATACATGATTTCCCGCAGTTTAATCAACACATACAAAAGCCAGAGAACGTTAAAAATCAGTCAAACTGTGAAGCAAAATTCAAAGCCTAAAAGATTTAGCATTTTCCAGTTTGTACAGGGATCTTTGCCAAAGCACCGACTCCCTACTCAACAGATCAGCTCACATCCTGGTAATTGAGTACCACTGACCTTTCAGAGCTGGAGGAACTGATTTACAGAGTAAGAGGGAACAGATGGGAGCACTCAGTGTTCACCCCCACCCCATTTCAGAAGTTATTTGAACTGCGTGTTCTTTGCATGCAAAATTATTGAAAAATGTGGTACAAAATGTTTTATGTTCACCAGTACATTCATTGCTGAATAATTGTTGACTGCCATTAGAGAACTCCTTCATTAAGGCTTTATGGAAGCAATTTTTACATTTTAAGGGAAATTTTCATTTTAAAATCTTTTCTTCTGCAAAATATATTTCTGATTCTTCTGCTGAACAGAAACTTAAAACATTCACTCAATTTTCAATATTAAACTAAATACGTTAGAATATGTAATTGTAAGTTGCTGGGCAAAATTGCTCCAAAACAAACAATGAAAGGACAGCCTTCTATAATGTCAAAACATTAGGGAAATGCCTCAGGCTTACAAGTGTCAGGCTCAACAAACTGACACTTCCATTACAAGATTCTTTCTCCAGATCTAGTGATAGTCTGTTCTCATCTAACAACATCAGAATTTTCCTGAAATAAATGGCAGTATTATCACAGTGCTTATGGGAAACTGGTAATTGCTAGACAAACCATAAAAATTCTTCATTAAAAAAAAAATAAAGAGGAGAGCTTGAGAGAGTGGTTTCTGATTTCAAGCTGCACACTGCTTCCCACGAGACTATGAAAAACATTTGCAAGTACCTTTACAAAAATTCTTTGAAGAATACTGAATATTAAAGTACAGTATTATATTTAAAGCAGTTCAGTGCATTTTCCCCCCATTTTGTATTCAATAAGTATTCCAAATTTCAATGTATTTCAGTTCTAATCTGCAGTGTTCACAGTTGCACTGCTACATGGCAAACCTCCTCCCTAAAAACAGGCTTTCAATAGTGACTTCAAAGCTGTTCATTAAATCTGTTTAAATCAGCATAGCAACCACAGTAACCTGCAGAACAGTGTTTTAAGTGCTGTCAAGAGACATTGCAGGGAGCTGGAGGATTAGTTATTACAGCTACAGCTTGCTGCTTAGTGCAACCATTTACAAAAATCTCACATGTGGACTTGAGGCACAAAACCATGGAGGTTACTGGTTCCTTAGTAATTTTATGTTTTTCTCACCCCAGAACCCCACTTTCTCCCTGAAGCAATGCTACAGAAGCAATCCACAGTTTTTAGAAGATTACTTGAACTAATTAAGAGAGGCAAAATTATGCATAACAAATGCAAAAAAATCACATAAAATTAGCTGAGCCGAGATTTCCAAACCTCTCAGTATCAACCTTAGACATCATCTTAATTCTTGAACCTGCACCTCCTGTCTACATCAATTGCACGACCTGACAGAGGGATCTTTTGTGTGGGGGGAAAATGCACATCACGCACGAGTTATATCTTAATCACTGCAGCGTGTTCCTATTCCAGCAAAAGAACACCCACCTACAAGGTCAGATCAGCACAAAAAACCAGAAAACTCTACTACTGCTTTTCTTTCAGCACGTCCTCAGTGGGGAAGCAGGGCTGTTGTTGAGGGGAATTTCAGGGAACAATTATTTCAAGGAACATTTTAAACTTCTATGACAATCCATAACACGTGGCAACTCAACATATAAAACCAAACAGAAATGGCTAGTGTGCTATATAGAAAACATTTACATTACACAGGTACATTATTTCATCTGTGGACCAAAATATCAGCAGTGTGAGAGACCAAGAGTTGCATCAGCAGGGACTGTAAACCTGAATCTCTATTCCAATGCTTACAGTAAATTTGTCAGTTGGATCTAGTTCTTTAGTACAAAGCTGCTCATCCTTAGAATAATTATATTACTATGCACGCTTAAGAAATTAAAATAAGTCATTTTGAACTCTGAAATTAAGAAGAGGTGTGAAAAATGCTAGTGAAACTATGAACTTTCTTGTTATCCAAACCAAAGAGGAGCCATCTCCTGTCAAGAAAACTGTACCTGCCAACATGACAGTGATGTATATGATTCACTCTTACTCAGGCATAGTCCTTGCCCCAAGGGCTTTTAAGGAGTATATTAAACAACACAGGGTGAGAGTAGTAAAGTATGAACAAATAAAATTTAAATTACACTGTGCTTGTTTCTTGCACAGCAACCAAGAAGTGGGAAGATTCTGGTATCCCTAAAGTAGTGACTGTTCACAAGAAGATTTATACATTTATATTGGTTGCTGAAAATACACAGCTTTGTTGCCTGTACTATTCCTAAAGACCAAAAACTGTAGAATCAAGAAGCTGCAAGAACCTCTCAAGTCTTTCAACAGTAAAACATTTCTTGGCAGAAAATTAACTTTGCAAAACCAAAAATTTTACCCTGGTTAAACTGAAACATCACCCTACATTTAGAAATCCAGTATCTACACCAGGTTTTTGCATCTGAAGCATAAGAGCCCCCAGCGCTATCATTAAAAGAAGACATCATATAAGGACTTTATTAAAAGATGTTCAGTGGATTCTTCCCCATCAGTGGCATGCAGGCAGTCTACATCCCTATTTCCTACCAGTCTCACAGCAAACACTGACACATTTGTCCTCTTGTCTTCAGTTAGCTGTAGCAGCAGATTCCCCACAAGATGTTATTCAGGAAGTCAATTGATTGAGATGTTCTTGTACTATTCAGCCTCTGCAGTTCAGACAAACCAATTTTTATGACAGGAGGTGTTTCTGCTGTAAGGCAGGAAACTTTTAACTTTTAATTGTCTTTTTGCTTGCTATAATTATGTTTCATTACCTTCAAACCAATTCAGAAAATAAGAGAAATAAAGGATACTCTACTCTGGTTGTTTGGGGAAATTGTTTCAGATCACTGCCAAATTTAATAAGTTTTGCTCAACTTTTTGCAGAAGCTGCAATAATCTGTCTTTAGTCAGATCTATAGTGACTGGGGGGAGAGGGAGGGGAATAATTGTAAGAGCAAAACTATTGCAAAACAAGCCTCCTTTTCCAAGTCCAAAAATTAATTTCTGCACTGGTTTTGCACCAGTCGCCCATTTAATTCACCCTTTCCAGCTGTGGATTTAGGATTACTTCTACTGCACATGTACACATTCACAAAGAGAGAGAGCACCACTTTCTGCTCTTTTCTGAACTAAGAAACATGACATGAAAGAGACAAGATACTTTGCATCTGCATCAAAATACATATATGAGACTCAAAAAGTTTGACTATGACTCACATGCATCTGCTCCTTTTGCTTTTATTCAATTGTACTTATATTTTTAATCAAAAGGGCGGGAGAGTGCTGTTATCCTGTGCGGAGCAACTTCAACTGGACTGCATCCCAGTTTTAATATTCTTTAATGACTAAGTGGGCATTTAGCAAAATCACAGATTGTCTAATGCTAATGTCTTACTTCTTACCAGCATGTGCTTGAGCACAGAAACAGCTTAAAGCACTACCAGAACTCTCCTGTTGCTCATCCTCCTTCTCCTAATCCAGACAGCATGGCAGCAGCTATTTAGACCACCAGAGGGCTGATTGCCATCTCCAGGTTGCATTAATCCAAACTAAATCAGTCTTAGATTCTGTAAAGGGTGGCACACAAACTTCTTAACCCCACCAGACTAAAGGGGAAGTCCTTGTTGCACAAGGTATCTCAGGAAGGATTGCTGTGACCCAGCTCAGTTTTACAGAATCAGTTCTGCACCAGTGCAACCTTAAAAGTCATCCTGCATGGCTATGTCTTGGTTTTGTACCCTTCAAGCACCAGTGAGCAATATACATCTAGTTACAGTCACATTACACCTCACAAGCTGACTCAGTGTCAATATAAGACAGATCACATGTGCAGCTCAAAGACAGATTTTAATGAGATTGCTGCCATTAGCATTTGCCCAGTTCCTTCCTGAACTTTAAAACAGAACTGCTTCGCTTTTCAGCTTTTTTCTTGAAAATGCTCCCAGCACCTTACTGCGTGACTTGGGTTCAAGCTTAACATCGTTGCCCACTGAGAATTCAGCACTTTATAGGCACAGAGAGGGGAAACAGGCATTACCCAACAGGAGACAGAAATATTGTGACAGCCAAAAGTGCCTTGGACTGTACCCAGGCTTATGCTCAGGTGGTGATCATAACATTCGTTAATTACTGGAAAAAATATTATGGAAAAAATAACAACCCCTAAAAAAAAAATCAGAAAACCACACAAACCATCACTTCCTTATCATTACTCAGGATATTTCATCCACCTTTCCCACTCACAGAATTTACCTCCAGGCATGTATGTCTGTGACCCCCAGCTAACCAAACTCAAGGGCTGCAGTGAACTGCTGCAGGTGCACACCTGAGCAGCAGTGAGGAGCTTTTCCTGCATTGGCTCTGTGGTGAAGAGGAAGACTGGGCAAGCTCCTCATACCAAACAGGGGATGGCTGGACCAGAACTGTTAATCACATTTGCTGCTTTGGCTCAAGGAGGTGAACTCACAAGTAAACTTTCACAACTAACTATGAAAACTATGAACAATTTTCCAGCAATTAATTTCCCAAGACAGATTTCCTTCCACCCACTTACTTTGCTTAAGCATTTAAAATCTTCCTCACAAGGGAGCTCAAATTCATCATTATATAAGTTCTGCTTGCTAAAAAGTAATGTATTTAGTATACCCTGAATATTGCATCTATCTGATCGCTAGCAGACTGCCACTGTCTTTCCAGCTTTGACTTGACAACTACATCCAAGTTAGGGATTCACACAACTCTTCTGCCTGAAGCTCTGTCATTACAGTTTACTGCACATGGCATTTTATTTCATATACATCGCTAACATGTGTCCCTTTTAGGCTAGCACAGCTGAAGCATGGTGCTAAACAGGCACACATATTTGAGTTTCACTTTTTTTTTAAACCTCAGCTAATGGGGAAAGAGCCAAGGGGATGAGAAGAGCAAAGGAGGGGAGAGTGTGAGGAAAGGCAAGCAAGACTTTTTTCTAGTCTTTTTTCAGAAGGAAAATAACTGAAATATTTTCAATTTCTGACCTGCTCCTGGAAGCCTATTTTTGTAAATAACAACCTAGAGACAATACAAAAAATAGTGATATATCAGGAATTAAACCATCTCTTTACCTTTATTTCCACAGGTTGATCTTGTTTACTGCTTTCCTCAGCTGGTTCTTCCTTGACATCAGTATCAATTCCTAGAGTTTCATTTTCGGGTAGGAGCAGCGTGTCACTGCTCGGAGTCCTGTGGCAGCTGTTGAGCATCTGCTCCTCACAGGCAGCCACACTTTGCAAGGACTCTCTGTGAGTGCTTTCTCCTTCCCCGTTTGTCAAGCTGCTGTCCATGGCATCATCCGGGACCGGGGTGGGCACGGCCGAGCTGCGGTCCGGCGATCGCCGCTCCTCTTCCTCCGCCTGGTCCTGCGCTACGACGCCGTTGGCCATGGGCAGCTGTGCAACCTGAGTTTTGTCAGTGTTACTGTTTCCCTGTTTCTGTAGTGAGTGCTGGGAGAGGAGTTTTGGCTGAGGTGATGGTGTGGACCCATATCTTCCTTGAGATTTAGTAATGTGGAGAATGGAGGAATCTTTCTTGAAATCGCTAGGATTCAGTGAGCTAAAAACACCAAGCAAACAAAACATTGATGAGAGAAGAGTTAAATATGGACTTATAGAAAATCCTGGTATGGGAATGTCCTGGATTGCCAATCAAATTGTATTCCATTTGCCATCTGTATGGCAGGTTGTCTTCTGTTAAGTGGGCAGTCTTCCTTATCTCTTCCACAACCACTCCTCCCACCGGGGAGACATCTGCTGATAACAGGTTATTGAATGTCACTGCATGACTGATAAGAACTATAGCATCCCATTGTGAGATGCTCTGCCCAGAGGGAAGAGCCAAGCATTGCTACATGGATATAATCGTGAGGTTCTGGGACCAGCACAGCTTCTCCACTGGATTTCCCAGAGGAACAGCTGCCTCTTCCACTGGATCTTCAGAGGAAGACTGCACCCTTTCTACAGGATCCCTGCTCCAACAGAACCACACCTGACACTGCAGGAGGACTGCAGCCACATTTCCAATTGGACTGCTACCAGCACCCTGACCAACAGGGCATCAGGTCATATTCTGACTCTGTCAGTGTTGTTTTGGTTTACTGCATTGTTTATTTTATCTTTTTATTTTCCCTAATAAAGAACTGTTATTCCTGCTCCCATATTTTTTTGCCTGAGAGCCCCTTAATTTAAAATTTATAGCAATTTGGAGGGAGAGGTAGATTTTCCATTTCAGGGGACGCTCCTGCCTTCCTTAGCAGACACCTGTCTTTTGAAACCAAGACAGGGAAATAGGAGAGTTGCACCATATAACCAATTTCTCCCAAAAAAAATCTTCTTTTTCCTGTGTTAATACTAGAAAGTTCTGAGACCCGAAATGCAATAAAACACTTAAACAAGCTTCTCTTACCAGAAACCCAGACCTCTGCCCATTTTGAGCCACTGCATCCCTATGCATCTTGAATCCCATGTGTATGGGAGATTTATATTGGATATTAGGAAAAAAATTCTCCACTGAAAGGGCCATCAGGCATTGGAAAAGGGTGCCCAGGGAAGACTTTGAGCCACCATCCCTGGAGGTATTTAAAAGATGCGAAGATGTGGCACTTGAGGACGTGGTTTAGTGGTGGCTTTGGCAGTGCTGGGTTAACAGTTAGATTCACTCATCTTTTGCAACCTAAATTTTTCTATTCTTAGCTCCATGAAACAGAGCAGGAAACCAAGAAATGGATAGATGAAGCAACTTGCCCATAGTGTCCCAGAAGGTTATTGGCAGAAATGGAGCAAGGCTTGTGGTTTGCCAAGTCCTAGTCCACTGCTTAAACTGAAAAGTAGCCCATTCCCTAACAGCTCTTTAATTATTAAAAATTAATCTAACAAAATCAATCAAGAACATTTAGCATCCCTTTTCTTAGGTCAGAATATTACATGAGGACCTTTACATTTTTATCTCATTTCTTTTCCAGTTTCCTTAGTTAACAATGTTGTTTTTTTCATGCTGCATCTTTTCTGAAGATCTTTTTCCTCCAAAATTTGTCTGTGCTTTGAAGACATTATCTCTTGTTCCTCACTGTCCTCAAACTATTCCTGGTATGAACTTCCATCTTCTGGAAGGATAAAAACTGCTTACAAACTGTACTTTTACTCCTTATTTATAGGATACTTTACACAAATGTTGCAAACATATTCTGCACTTTTGTGCACACAGATCAGAAATAACTTACACTAGCTTTATCTTCTTCCATCATATAACAAAAAAAAAAGTTTAAATCACTTTTTCTTTAGTCATGTAAAGACTTTGATTTTTTTTATTAAATAAACTTAACTCTAGGATAAAATTAACATACATTTTTCAATTGCCTGCACAAAGAGGTTTAATTAACTTTCTGACATGCCTACATGCTTGGGGGCTGTACAGACTAATGAAAATAAGTTAGCATAGTTGACAATCACAGTTTGCAGTTCATGAATATGCTACCTAGCCATTTTAAGATCCTTGATTAAACTGAAGTTCAGCTTCTCAGAAGATATATTTTGTGGGTTGAGCTCATTCAAAAAAACCAGGAATTACCTCCACTGCCAAAGCAGGATAATCCAGAATCCAGCATGCTAATCATGAAAATTTCTCATAAGCAGAGATCATAGACTTGAGTAGAATTTAGTCATTGGACAGATATTACTGCTGTACCTAACAAATTATGCTGCCCAAAACCAACTCAGCTTCCCATAGTCCACAAAATGTCCCTACTTGTAAAAGTCTATCAAAAAGAAAGTTTTCTTTCTTTCTTTATAGTCTCCTTTGATTGCATAATATGGAAAAAATTCCTGCACAGCACAGCAGGCAGGTCTAGGAAGAAGAAATGTAGGGCTCAGTGGTGCAGGGCACAACGAATCTGAAGAGTTTTCTTTCAGAATTTTTTTTTTTTCCCCTACGGATACTGCGCTGTTTAAAAGCTGGGTAATGCTTTGGAGGAAGACTGGAAAACAGAGTGATAGCAGGATTAGAGACTGATGCTAAAAGAATTCGCAAGACCTCCAGTGCTGCAATAATCTCTTTTTCCCATCTCTGAGCACCTGTCATCACCAAGTGCAATTAAGTCTCTGCCTAATAACAGAAGTTTCTTGCAGATGAAGCTCTGAAATTATTTCTATTCCAATGGGCAAACATACTTTTGCAATGCTCAGCTGCTTCCACATAACGGATTAAATTTCACCCATCTTGAGGGGAAATTCTTTCAATGAAAGCCCTTTTACTCTGGCCCCACAGCAGGCCATGCATTCATGTACTCTGTTGTGCATCATTCATTCACTCCCACAGGGGGCATCCCTTCTGAGATCCAAGCGATTTCATGTCCCAAGAGAACATGAAAAAATCACATCGAAAACTTGTAATGCACAACTGTCACTGGACTGTTTCTTGAACTGCTCCTCTGCCATGGGCTTTCTGGAAAGTCACTCTCTTTGTACAGATATATTTGAAACTTCTGTTTCAGAGCTTACAATGCATCTACTTAGAGATGCATCATGGGTATCTAATTAAACACACCCAAGAAACACCATTTTGTGGAAGCAATGTTGACTGTAGTTCTTTTTTCCAAAAGTTCCAAATGTTTCCCATAATCCACCGAATTGAAACTCAAGAACAATGAGCTTTTCCACCAAAATCACCAAGAAACAAGCCATTTAGGGAATGAATGCAATACTGTTACAAATAATTTGTAGAGTTCACCCTCTTCACATGAACCATTGAAAAGTTAAGACAGTATGAAATTAAAACCAGTATTTTAGGTTTTTCTATTTGCTCATAAAAGTATTTTTTTCTTCTTCAAGAAAAAAGCTATTTAATATTAGCTTCAATATTAAACCTATTTCAAATTGCTGACATTTTTCAGGTTGTTTTTAAAATGCTGCAAGTTTCTTTCTTTCTTTTAAAGGAAAATTAGGACTAATGCCTTATGAAAAAGCACACTTTGTTTAGCTAAATATATAACTGGCTCCCACTATTTCAAAACACATGCAGTTTTGCCATCAAGTCCTTTAGCAGGGATAGGAGTAAGCCCTACCACAGTACCAATGTTCTTCCTCACAGTGATGCCTCAGGTTTTAGCTTTTATATCTTTCAGATTCTGGGCTGCTTTAGTGTGTAGTTCTGAGCTTCATATTAGGGATGGTAGGCTCTCTTCACAGAGTAGGGAGACAAAACAATTCCTTCTCTAGCTGGGAACAAGGACAAATGATGCAAATTTCAGGCCCAAGAGAATAAACAACAGTGGACTGAAGAGAGGAAAACAAGAAGGATGGGACTTAATAAGCTGAAGCTATAATTGCACAATTAGCTCCAATATGGAAATGGACCAGAACTTATAGAAGTGTGAGACCCCATGACCTGTCATCCATTTTGTGACCATTTTAGACTAATCTTGAGTTGGGCTCTTGTACTGCCCAAGGTGTATCCATTGAGGCCTTCTAATAAATACCTACTTTATTCTTTAACTCCATCTAGCCTCTGTTCTAGGTCAGCCTTCACAAGGCATCAACAGCTTCAAGTTCCAACAATCCCCACACAACAAACAGAGTTACAAACCAATTCAAATTCTATTACATACCTGCCTCCCTCAAAATGGTTGATGAGATCTGACACTTTACTGGACTTTTCCTTTGTGACACTAGAAACAGCAGCAGGTGTCTCTTCCTCCATTCTTGGTTTCTGATTTGTTAAAGCTTTATGCCTAGGGGTTTGGTATGTTGCCTTCTGCAGGTGAATTGGCTTTGGAGGCACTGCAAAAAACAACAAAAATCAATCTCTTGAATTTCTTTGAGTTTCTATACAGATTCATGGAACGGTTTATGTTGGAAGGGACCTTAAAGATCATCTAGTACCAAACCCCCTGCCATGGGCAGGGACACTTTCTGCAAGACCAGGTTACTCTCACAAATTAGATTTTTGCAGAAAGAACTCATTGTAGCAACAAAAAAGAGATACTCTTGGCTTCAACCTTAAAATTCAACCTTAAAGCTGCTTTACAATACAGGGACTTCATCTAATTCTTCATGCACTGTTTGGTATTAGGGATCTTGTTATATTTCTTGACTAAAAGCTGAACCATATGCTACTTTAAACAAGCTAGAATTTTTTTCTTGTTTTCCTTCTGTGTGTTTGTTTTCATAGTATACTGTAGGAAATATGTATGAGAAGCTTATGGTTGCAGGTTTTGTAATAAAAAAGAATTAAGCACAAAGGAAAGATGAAGGAAATTGCTGCCCCAAAACTCTGGTGCTCTCATTCTTTACCTTATCCCTTGTGACCTCAATAATAATTATCAGTAGAAAAGATATTTGCCTTCAGCTTTAAAATTCCCTTACTTACTGAACCTTTGTCTAATTATACTACTGAAAACCTTCCCCCCTGAAAACATATTTTTCTCCTGCTTTTTCCCCATTCTTACCATAAATCCTTCTAATTAGATTGTTGATGATCATCTACTGCTTAATACAGCAGTGACTAGAACACAAAAGACAAGGTGACACATAAAGCAACTGAAGTCACAGCACTAAAATCTTTAAGCAACCATGCAGCATTTGTGGGCAACAAAAGCACATCACAGTCTGGGCCCAAATGCATTCCACATTGGAGCAATGAATGTCCAGCTCCATCAAAAGGACAGCCTTGATGGAAAAGGACCTTAATTCCCAGGCATACCTGTTCATTCCCACACACATCCCCAAAACATACTGTGGGAGCAGAGGAAGGCATCAACCAACATTTGAAAGGGATGTTGAAAAAATTCTTTCAAATATGCTAATCATAGATGGTGATAAACTTGAAGAAACACACAATTAAGGGCAATTATTAATTTCTTCCCTTCATTTAATTTATAGGTAATACAGGAGGTAATATTTGTCTGTGTTTCCAACAACCTAATTGCAGTTTAATGGGATTGCAGTGATCACTACAGTCTGAAAAGTACCATGAGAGACTCTATGCAGAAATGAACTTCCCATAAAAAGCTTTAGACTTCAATCATATCAACTGCAAAGCCTGATAAATGAAATAATCAGAGGGAGAAGGAAGACAATTACTGTAGGTCAGATGCCTTTACTGTACATATGTGCACCCTCAGTCCTCAGAAGCTTTATATTTATTAACACAAGCAAAAAAAGCAAGTTTGGGGAAGGATGCAGTATAGAAGATGACTCAAAATGCTCTTTTGAAATATTTGCAATTTGTTATTTGCAACCCTGAAACAAGCAGATATTAAATTGTGCAACTGCTTCAGCTGCAGTAAGTGCAGTCCCTCCTGAGAAGCCCTGTGCAGTGCTCGGCTGCAGTGCAGTGGAACAGCTTTCCCCAAATTCCATCTTCCCAGGAGCTCAGGCAAGGCCTGGCAGAATGAGGCCAGCGAGCACCCAATAATTGTCCGAGCACTGAATAGCTCACTGTGCTGACAAAGGCCATGGGACAGAGGAGAAAAGGAGACACAAGCAGGCTGGGGAAAAGCAGGACACATAATTGATCAAAAGCACTGCCATCCCCTCTGGGAGGAGGTGGACAGCAAAGGGGACATGGAGTGGATTTGCTGGCCAGCACCACAGCAATTTGTAGGAACATTTCTTGCTCTTGCAATGGACTCTGTATAACCTCCAGTCCTGTGAGTTCTCTTATGTAATGGACTCGTACATCTCTTCAATTCTTCTGTACATCTTATGAAATGTTAATATCCTCACAAGGATATATTAAAACTACTAAACTTGAGGGAATTAATGTCTACCAATAAAGCAGAAGGAATTAGTGGGTAGCTATTTTTATACTGGATCCATGGGGACAAAAATCAAATTCTAGGACATTTTGTGGAAGTGTCACAAACTTTTGCAGCTGAAAAACCACGGCTAAGCAGCATTTATGCATGGCAAGCAATGAGGAACCTCTTGTCAAACTGGACAATCCCCATATACTGAAAATCACTTTAATGTCTTCAGAAGAGAACCACAAACCAAACAGCCAACTCACTTAGACAAAATATTTTATTCCTTACTCCCTATCAGCACCTAGCAGACAGCATTTCCCCTACCAGCTGCTGCTGTAGCTAGTGTATGGTTCAGAAATAGTGCAGTGGAGAAAGAACAGTCACAAGATCAATGGAAAGAAAAGAATCAGTAGCGTAAAAAAAAAAAAAAAGCAATCCACAACCCTCAAACCTTCCTGGAAGGTCAGCCTTGTTAACAGGGATTATGGAAAGCAAATTCTATTAATTCTCTCCTCAATGTACTTCTGTAGTGTTTTGTTTTAATCAGATTATTTTTCAGTGTGTGCAGAGCAAGGATCTTAAGGAGGGAAAAAAGAGAAAAGACTGCCCTATTGTAGTAACCTGAATAATACAGAGCTCTGTTTGAGTCTATAAATACTCTTGCCTCTGTACTGCAGAATTTTGAGCTCATTAGGAGATATGAACTGCTTATTCTGCCCAAAGAAAACCCTTCTATATACTGAGTTAGTAGATACTGTACACCACTAGCCAAAATCAAAATTTATGCTGCAGTGCCTGGCTGTGCATTCAACTTTGCATATATCCATAAGGAAATGTCAGGTAATGCTATATAAATGGCTCAAAAGGTACAACCACCTTTGCAGACTCCAAAGCTTATCAGCAAAGGTCATTTATCTCTTGTCTTAGAAAGTATAATGCGTTCAATGGTTAAAAATGCTGCTATGCCTTGACTCAATGAAAATGAAGTTAAAAGTTCCTGTGGTAAGCAACTACAGCTCTCCTGGCTGAGTCATCCATCTTCACCTCCCTGCATGCTCCATCACCTACAGGAATATCAAACGAGCACAGCTGAATAGATGCCAAAGATTTATACTCTTAAGAACAATATGAAATAAGCAGTAAATTAAACACAGCAGAAAGAAAGAAAAAATTCATCTTCCCTTTGAGATGTGTGTTTCCACATTTTCAGTCCACACCACAAGAATCTTTCAATAGTATATCCAGAGAGAAGACCAATAATCATCAAATGTCTTTTGTCCTCTCATTTGTCTTCTTCACAGAGATAACTTGGGGATTTGTTAGTTTTGTTGATAAAAGAGACATTGTAGCAGGTTTCTTAAAGGATCACCAAGACTGGAGAAACCTACCTAGGAACAGCTGCCAGTTTTAGTTCAATTCACCTTTCACTGTACAAATTAAATTTGCTAGGGAAGTACAATCTGTATCTGAGACCTTTAAGAGGTGTTTCAGCTTTTTTTAAGCCCAGACCACTGCCAACTTTTATCCACAGACTATATAATAACTGAGAAAGGAAGACAGGATTCATGCTACACAGCCAATAGGCAGCTAAAATTGACTGCCAAAGTTTAAATGTTGAATCTGTTGCATCCTTATCATTTCACAGTAGCACAAACCAGGCCATCTTTTGGAGTGAAAAATCACCTCCAACCCAAACAAAAATGCCTCTTCAGCCTCAGCAGGAGATTCATAAGTACTCCTAGGCTCTCATTAGAAAAATTTAAATGAGTAACTGATGCACAGTCTTGAACTGACAAGGCACTCCACTGCTTTGAAGAAGTGTTGGCATTTCCACATATTTTGCATCCTACACTAAAACTGCCTGGTACAGGCAGCAGTTTCAGTGCCCAGTATTTAGCAATTTGACATCATAAAAGAACTGACGCAAGAGGATCAAAGAGCAAGGAACAGGAGAAACTAGGGGAAAATAGTAAATTTTTACATGTCACTCTACATGAGCTCTGCTATTGCAAGGTTCAGATCACTACCCAAATATTTGTAGGCAAGGACAAATTTCAAATTATTTAACAATTTTCTTCCTCTCTTGTGGATTTATATGTGGTAGCATATTTTGCTATTTCCACTGACTGCCCCCAGTGTGGATCAGTCCATTTTATGAGGGAATGCACTGCATTGGTGCAAAGGCAAAGCAGCATATCTCACAGCTGGTACAGACACACAGACTGTGACTGCTTTTGCTCTGCAGCCCTGATTCCTTTGTTCAACTCCCTCATCAGCTTTTCAGCCAGTTTCAGGCTTTGCTCCAAATTTTTTCCAAATATTTTTCTGAATCAAACTCTGCTCCAGACAGAAATCTGACACATGAATTGCTGACTTATTGATGGAAGGAATTATTGGGGAACAAAAATTGATGGAAGGAATTAGTGGACAACAAAATTTCTGCTATTACAGCAGACAGGTTTTTTACTCCTTGAAATGCCAGGGGGGAAAATTAAAATGAAAATAAATAATTTTATATTGGATTGCATGCAGAACTTTATTCACTTGACTTAGCTACCCTGAGTGAACTGTTTCTAAATACTTACACTACTTCTCAGAGACCAAGTACAGACAAAAGTACAGGGTTCACTTGAAGTGCAAGATTTTGAACATTTTTCCTCAATATTAAACCTTTATTTCCCTTAATAAAGCAAATTTTACTGAAAATGACTGTACCACACTTGCAACACAACCTCAAAGTCATGTTTATATCTCTCGTTTTAATTATTTTGGTAGGTTGGATGAAGGTCATTTTGCAGTTAGTTCCTCCTCAACCAAATACACTGGCAGTACAATTCAGGTCTGTCATCTTATTTCCTTTCACTATTAAAGGCCACTTAGTATTTGCATGACTAGAACTATCATATGGAAAAATGCTTCCTGTTGCTATAAACCAAAAACATTTTTGTACCTCCACATTAAAACTTTAAAAAAAAAATAGTGGCTACTTTTAAACGAATAAACCAGAGCAGCCTAGTTTGCTTAGAACATTTAGTCTCCCAAATGCCTCTCTCATTAATTCTGGTTTCTTTTGCTTCGATTCAATAAAAAGCCAAACAAAAGATGCAGTATAAAACTTCCATCTGATGCACATATTTAATATTCATAAATGGAGAGCGAGCCATGAACAGAGGAGACACAAAATACTATTTACAACAGTATTATTGAATTTCATCTACACAGCTGCATTTCTTAGACTACCACACTATTCCTGGCTGTGGCACATTTTGGAGTACACAATATTGACAAACAAAAGGAAACTTGGCTGGGAAAGAGCAACAACAGCTGTGTAACTTGAATGAATGGGGTCCAATAATATACAACTCCTAATTTATCTAATAGCTAAAATTTTATAATAACTATGTTGGCTTTGTTTTTGAAAGACTTTAAATATTTTTATTGATAGCACATTTCTATTTATCCATTAATGACTTCTAAAATATTTTTCCTAGGAAGAACACATTCCCTTTGCTGTAGAGAATTAATTCCAGAGACCTAGGAAGGCTCCTCAGATAAGTAATGTTTACATATGACTGGCAAAAATTCTTAGTTTAGTTAACAATACGGGCACATGTTCTACAAAAACAAATTACACACAAAAAAACCCAGCTTTATTTTGCTTTTATTCTCCTGAAGTAAACAAAATTTTCTTGACACCTCTAAAAATTTCTTCCTGCCCTTAGCTCTAAGACAAACTCAGGACTGATGCAAAATTCTTCAAGGTGTATTTCCCCATTGAGTGATACAGATATTTTTGACTCCACTACATGATGACTCCGTGTGATTCTAGTTTCTGTACCTGATTTACATGTGCTCTACTATGGGGTTTGTGGGACCAGCTTTTGGTAGCTGGGGGGACTACAGGAGTGGCTTTTGTGAGAAGCTGCCAGAAGCTTCCTCCATGTCCAACAGAGCCAATACTAGCCAGCTCCAGGATGGACCCACCACTGGCCAAGGCTGAGCCATCAGAGAAGGGAGTAACACTTCTGTGATAATACATTTGAGAGGGGAAAAAAAGTTATTGTACAGACATGATTGTGCTCAGAGACGAGAGGAGTGACAATACGTGAGAGGAACAACTCTGCAGACACTGCAGTCAGTGCAGAAGGGGGGGCAGGAGGTGCTCCAGGTGCTGGAGCTGGGATTCCCCCACAGCCCATGGTGCAGCCCATGGTGAACCAGCAGTGCCCCTGCAGCCCACGGAGGTCCATGGGGCTGCAGAGATCCACCTGCAGCCCCTGGAGGAGAGCTGTGGTGGAGCATGTGGATGCCTGAGAGAAGGCTGTGACCCCAGGGGAAGCCCACACTGGAGCATGTGGATGCCTGGGTTTGTGACCCTCTGGGGGACCCATGCTGGAGCAGGCTGTGCCTGAGGGGCTGCACCCTCCACTCATCTGGAGCAGCTCATGAAGAACTGTAGCACACAGACGGACAGATGCTGAAGAAGCACGTGGAAAACTCTTCCGTGGGAGGCACCCTGAGCTGGAGCAGGGGAGGGACTCCTCTGCCTGAGCAGTGGCAGAAACAACCTGTGCTGAGCTGACCTTAACTCCCATTCCCATTTCCCTCTGCCACTGGAGAAAGGACACAGACCCTGGGGATGAGGTTGGGGTGGGGGGGAAGATGTTTTAAAGATCTGTTTTATTTACCATTCTCCTGTTCTGATTTTGGTTACTAATAAATTCAACACTTTCCCCATGATAGTAATCAGTTTGTGATCTCCCCCTGTCCTTACCTCAACTTAGGAGCCGTTTGTTATATTTTCTCTCCCCTGTCCATTTGAAGAGGGGAGTGATAGAACAGCTTTGGTGGGTACCTGGCATTCAGCCGGGGTCAGCCCTCCACATCTAGTTTTCCATAAGTAATTCTCATTTATGCCTTATTAGCACTGTGTCTCAGAATCCAATGCACTGAGCAGCATTGTAATTTATGTCCTCAAAATTCACTTTTTAAAAAACTTTTAAAATAATGAAAGTTCCTATTGCTTGTCACCTCTAAAAGATATCAGTCCAGATTTGATTTGAATTCAAAATCTCTGGAATGTAGTGACTCTTAGCTGTGATTAGCCACAGCAGAATCAACAACATGACTGAGAAGACCACATAAAAAATGGTTTAAGTCAACTTAAATAGTGATTTTATATATGTATGGTTATACATAGATATTTATACATATACACATATAAAATGTGTATATATAAATTATGTATGTATATATATATACACAGGTTGATCTATTTCACTTTTAAGAGTAAAGATATTTATGGACAGAAGCAGAGAGAAAGGAGACCTAATTCTAGTCTGTGTACATTACTGTCAGCTTTTGCTGCACAAACATGAAGTTCCCATCTTTCCACATACTCCTGCAGGAAGGCACCTCTCAATCTCTGCTAGAACTCCAAAGACCCTGAATATCTTCTCACCATTCCTGCCTTGAAGCCAGACTGTCAAACACTCCAGTTTAAAAATAGTGTCCAAACCTCCCAGCTCAAATACAGCAATAGTTTTGAAAAATAAGCCAGAAATTACAGAATCACAAGGCATTTACAGAACATTTGTATTTCAGTAGCAGGCTTATGCCCCATGGTTTTCTCTCTTTCAAATACAATTGTCTCAAGGTGCTCTGCTGCTCTCAGAAGTCTGAGAGAACAACTTCCCTAACAAAAATATTTGAGAGTACTTACCTTGTGGCTTTGGACTTGCAGCTGAACGTGGGGACTGTTTGAGTGGCACACTTCCATTTATTCCCTGAGCCGCTTCGTAGCGTACATTCTGCTCCACAAGCCTGGCTGTGGCACCTGCTGCACAAGCTCTAGGCAGTATTAAGGGCTTTGGACAGATGCTGCTGCCTGGAAAATAAATACACACAGAAGTAAGAAATGGGATTGAGTGTAGGCTAGAATGACTACAAGAACATTTATTAGAGTGCTAACAATTCTCTACAGAGAATATTAAAATATTTAAGAGTGTCTCATCCTAAAAACACTCTTTGCCTTTCAGTGAAATTTGTTATGTTGTTTAACCTTTGAAGGGTTGGATATGAAGAATATACTTCCACCATGACTAGCCTAAGCTCTTCTATAGGAACATGACAATAACCAACAGACATTTTTCCCATTTGAATTTTTGTTTGTTCAACAGAACTGGACCAGCTGGTTCAACAGAACCAGCATTTTTGTTCATCTATTCTATTTCTGTATTCAAAATGTGTACAAAATGCTGTATATTCAGAACACTTATTTAATTACTTGATGGAAGGACCCAAAAGTCAGCTAAACTAATTGTGTCTCTTTTGGTAGGAACAGGCCCTATTATAAGTATTTAAAAAAAAAAAAAAAAAAAAAAAAAAAAAAAAAAAAAAGGAAAACACAAAAGTGCACAGCACAAAGCCAGAAAGAAATTATTTCTTAGCAGAATGGAATTTATTCTCATTCACAGGATCAATAAGCTGCTGTTATTGATAAGAAATGTGAAAGAAAATATAAAGTAAAATATATTCAAACAATGGAAACGGTAATAAAAGCACTTATTTGAATGTGATTACAGAAGCCAAAAACATGCATTCTAGTTTTGCAGCTTAAAAGCAATTGGTTCTCTAAACACAATAAAAAACTTGAAAGAATAGTATGAAGGACTTTGAGACATCACTTAGGTCAATATTCATTTACCACTGAACCAAAAAAGCTCCAGAACATTTTTGTGGAAGAAGCAAGGAAAAGGAGAAAGGCCCATTTATCATTTATTGTGGTGTTGTTGTAATTATTTTCATTAAAAAATATATTAGGATAGAGTTTCTGCACTTCTATTTACTGTTGTTGTTTACCACCCTTTCCATTTGCTTGCCTTTGCTGGGTTTTTCTTTGCATGTTTCTGTGAAAATCAAATCCAAAACCCACTCAACTGTTTCATAAGGTGATCTTCCTATATCTTCTGAACAACAACAAGAGTTTGTACCCTCTGGTCTCGTCCAACTTCCTCTCCCCACTACAAAGTCCACCCACCCCTAGCTACAGCCAAGCCTGCTCTTAGAGCAGCAATGGAGAGGGATGCTACGACTACTGCTCTATGCTGCTTAACGATTCTTCAGCATTTTCTGGATTCCAACAATACTTTCAAGTATTTATTCTCTATTTCCTGGAAGCCTATTTTTCCTGTTGAACATTGAGACAGCCTTACCCAGAGGCTGCCTCTACCAACACAGATTCCTGCAGAGGTCCACGGTGAGATCAACAATCCATGCTACCAAAGCCCCAGTACTTGGTGACAACGCATGCACAACACCCACAGCAGCAGCACAGCATCTTCTAATTCATCCAAGGATCTCGCTCATAGCAAGGGATCTCCCAAGAACATAAAGGTGGTTATTCCAGAGTGATGAGGATAATCTAACAAGGCCCCCACTCTACAGAAGCAAAGTCTCAGATGCCTGCTATCTCAGGCACAGATTCCTTGACTCTGCTTCCTTTGGCATCACTCCCATCCACAAAAAGTTGTGTTGTACTACAGCAGCCAGAGCTCTGTCCCACAGCATTCCTCAAATCCTAACACAGTACTTTAGTTCCGTATCTGTCTCTCCTGGGGGTGGGAGTTATAAAAGCTCTCAGAAAGACCAAGCTGATGGTACAGGGAGTTGGACCAGCAAGTTTTCCTTGTCTTCACCTAAAAGCTGACAGGCTGGATTTCCCTTTCCTACAGAATCCCATAAAATACCACTACAAATGTAGCAGTTTGCCCTAACTGGGCAATTACCCTAATTGGGCAATTCTAAATTCAGAAACAAATTTAAGAAGAGTAACTCTTGTGGTATCATTAGGTTGCACGAATTGGGTAGGCAATTGCACACAATTTATAAATCTATATTCTGATCACTTGTAAGATTGCAGTGAAGGTCAAAGTGTGAAGGCTTGGACTTTTATGAAAACTAATTGGTTTGCAGATTTGTCAGCCAACACGCTGTAAAATCCACAGCTCCCAGAGTGCAGTAAGGGGCATTGCTGTGTCAACTGCTCAGACCAAGGCTAAAAATCTCCATCAAAATATTACCTTATTTATCATACAGATTTTCTGAGAAATGAGGTTTTGCTGTGTCCAGAATAGGAACTTATTTTGCATGCACAGCTTTATCAAGGCATTCACACCCGTTGAAGGTTATCACTCACAATCACACAACGCCCAACCAAATACAGAGCTGCTGCTGAGAACAGAGCTGCTTTGTGGTCAGCCATGGTCCCCCCTCCTTGTCACCTTCTGCTCCAGCTTCTGCTTCTGGCTACTACTTCCCCTGGGCCAGCACCAGCCCCTGTTGCACCGCACTGTGAGATAAGCAGCAGAAATGGGGCAGGTGGAAGCTGGAGTGCGTTTTGGGTTAATTCGACCTCACAGTCATCCCCCAGCACTGCTGCTTGCACAAGGGAACAGCTGGGAATATGGCTGGAAGGGGACAGGACAGCTCCTCTCAGCAGCAGCAGCCCTTCCTCAGACCTGCCTGTTAAGATCATTTCAACACAGCTCCAGTTCCTCAAGCAGCTGTTCAGACTTTCATTCTACTTGGTTTACACATGCACACACACAGCCTTAATACAAAGTCCAGCAAAACCAGCAACAGCTGAAAACAAATATTTCATGCAAAAATATTAGATGGCCTTAAGAATCAATTTTGTTGTCAGCATCCTATGCTCTCCACTAGACTAGCAAATATTAGTTGCATTCAGTGGGCAAAATCCATTTTGTAAAGCTCGTCCACTGTAAGACAGAACAGTAACACAAGCAACAGAAAAGAGTGCTTCTCTAGAATGGGATTTTTGCAACTGCTTACAGGAAACAAAAGCTACAAGAGGTGCTCTGATTCAAGATGTGCTCTGGCTTCACACAAACAACTCAGCACATGGGGCAGTGGGGAAAGAGAGCGACTTCCAATTTGTTATTGCTGTACAAGCCATTAAACAATTCCTCCTTCCTCTCTGGGAGCCATGTTTGCTCGAGATGGACATGCTGCAGACATTTAACCCATATTTCAAATTAGTGATTTTGTTAATTGTGTCACATCCTCAAGCCATGTAACGCTGGAATGATAAAAGGTAACAGAAATCTAGCCACAGCATATTTCTATACAAAACTGAGCAGTTAAATTTTCTGGGCAAGGTGCATCCTTTGACAACCATGGAAATCTGAGTCCTAGTTTCTAGGCAATGAACAATACCACCTTCCAGGTGATGCAGGCAATAAAATTGTGGCAGAAACACAAACTTGTGGTGAAAATTCCTGTATCTAGTGTAATGTATTCAAGTGTATTGTAATATAATAATACATTTTGTTATAACAAAAGCCCAAAACATGCAATATTCAGCCCAAATACTTGCTCCACAACCAGCAGCATGCATTTCAGTAGGGCTGCTCAGTTCTCGAGGCTTAAGTAAGCAGTAACACAGTCTGCCTTTTCAAAATACAGTTGTTGTTCTGTAAATACAATGTAAAATCCCATTAGATAAGCAAAAATGTAGATACGCTGCAAAAACCTCCACCTTTTACTGGGCTGAAGTAGAATCCCATCATGATTATTTCTGACCTGATTAAAGAAACACTTGTGCACTTCTGCTACTCCTATGAATTATTAAAAAAATGTAAGAATTATAATAACCATAATAAAAATAATAAATTTTACCTGAAGTCAGAAATGCCATGCACAACAAAATACTACCAGCCACTTACTGTGTTGACTGGTACATGATTAAAACTCCCCTCTTATAATCAGGAATAGTTATATACACTTGAGAGGAGAGAAAGGTGATGGAAAGATTTAAGAGGTATAAGGGAGAAAGAGGTAATAATAGCTAATAGAAAAGAGAAATAAACAGTGCAAATTTGATAAGCACTTAATTACTTTGCTTATCATCTGCAAGGAAATGAGAAGCTAGAATGCTTGCAAACATGCTTGCATCTGCAAGTATGTTTGAAGCTAGGTGATGCATTATATATTTTCTCAGGGCATTTTAATTAGAAATAACTTGGATCCATGAACATTTAGACAAACAATCAGCCAGCTTGAAGTGCCAGTAAGACTAAAAAATGACTCATTTATATTCACAAAGATTAACTAATATCTTAGTATTGATGGGTCCTCCATCAGCTGTTCCATAAGCCAATCTCAATACCATTAACTCTTCTGTTTTATTTACTTTCATTCCCACTTACAAGCACATAGTGCTTCTCTATTCCTGCAGCACTGTCTAATTTTTATTGTCACTGTGATCCCACTCTTGTTCATGCATTCTAAATGAAAGAAATGCAGTGTTTCTTGATGTAAACAAAATATATGGGGGAAGTTTAGTCTCTTGTGACAAGAGGCAAAATTAAAGGATCAAAATTACTTCTCTTAAATTCTATAGCTATGCATGCCCCACGTGTTAAGTCCCAAGAGCACCTACCCCAGTGGCTGTGGCCTTGCTGTTCTACAGCTGGATCTTTTCATGTAACATCAATGCAAAGCCTCACAC
Organism: Pyrgilauda ruficollis; assembly: GCF_017590135.1. Classification (NCBI taxonomy): domain Eukaryota; kingdom Metazoa; phylum Chordata; class Aves; order Passeriformes; family Passeridae; genus Pyrgilauda; species Pyrgilauda ruficollis. Next base: position 2,718,275 of record NW_024529933.1, read on the forward strand.
TTCCCACAGCCCTGGACAGAAGTGGGTGTTCAGCAAATAGACCCTGCCAAGGCTGAGGTCCTGCTGAGGAACAGCAACCAAAGCAGACATTCTCCTACCAGCTCAGAGGAGTGCTAAGTGACACTGGCACCACAGAGACTACTCCAACCCATCCACCTACTCACCAAACACTACAGGAGGTGGCAAGGGCAGAGCAAGAGTGAGCAGCAGCTCCCTGATCACGAACAAGAAGGCACAAAGTGGCTTCTCGGTTACAAGACCACAGGCTGAGGCTGAGCCAGACATCCAGTACATGAGGTCATAGATTTTGCACACAGTTGTGTCCAAACCTGCCCTCAAACCTAAGTCTCAAGTAACCTGGTACTTCCCCTTCACAGATTTATCCTTTCTCTGAGAGGAGCTGACATTCTCCTGAGAGGTTTATACTGCTGAAGCATACCCAATGTCAATAACAACTGGACTAAGTTCAAATTATCTGAGAATTAGGAGTGTGAAGGAGGAGAGTAGGAAGTCTGGAAGTCAACATTTCTCTCATAAAAAAAAAAAATCTTCCTTTCTCCAATTCCTATTAAAAGCTATCATTCTGAGTTAATTACACAGTTGTGCTTTGATACATCTCACCTCTCCCACTGCAGTGGTGATAGAATTGTGAATGTTTTCAGCTGCAGAATAGTGCAGAAACTCCACACTGATACTCTGTTCTGTGTACATGAGCTATAAAGGTTAAACATCAGGCCAGGCTTCACTGTGGTGAGCCAGTGCTGAAATACTGTAAATAGCTGACAACCAAACACTGCAAAAAGAGAAAAAAATAGCTTTTGTTGAAGTCAGGAGGGCTGTCTCACCAAATAAATTCGTTTTCTTCCTGCAAATAGGTACTGGCCAGAAAAATAAATAGCAAATAACAGAGGGTTTAGAATTATCTTTGAAAAATGGAATCTTGGCAAAGTATAGGGGACAGATCAGGTTCTTTTAAAGGATTAGTTCAGATGCATATGCTGACAAAATGCAAAAATGTAGGGTTTTTTTCTTGCAGAGCTATTCCCCACAAGCAAAAATATTCTAAGTTCAACAGAAGAAAGTACACCATTTTCTGGAAATAAAAAAGATGCAAACCGTATAAAACTATTATTTCTCACTGCATACAAACATTAATAGAATTACCAAGCCAATATTACCTGCCTTTCATAGCATTTTCTGGATGGAGTAAATAAAACTTCAAGTGAATATGGTAGATATAAATTGTAGATTGCAAAAAATATATATAAATACTGCTCTTTTAGTTTAATGATCCCTGTGAATGCACCCATAACATGTGACAGTGAAGTTAAACAGGAAACCTTACTGAATTTCAAACTGTCAGATCAAATACTTTCTATAGGATAGTTGCCAAGAACCAGAAAATATTTAACTTCTTGGTAGATATGGTACCTTACTTAGTAACAGAGAGCAAAGGTTTCCAGATTGTGCTTTGTCCAACAGTGTGTGACCCACTGGCAAGAAATACATAGAGCAGCAATACAGAAGGAAAAGTGAAAGAAACTTCAGCAAGTTTAACTGTGCACAACACCCAAATTATTTTAAAAGAAGAAACGACTTCTGAAATAGTTTCATTTTTAATAAACTGAGGCAGGTTATGCAGAGCATCAGTGACAGAACCCAATACCAAACATTCCCATATCTGCTTGGTCTAAGATGAGACATTACTGCATTGGTTTGATTTGCAGGTATTTGGGAGACTTGCACATTCCATGCTGTTTTCCCCATGTTTTGCCAAGCATTACAGTTGTTTTAGTTGGAAGAAATCATGCATCTTTCTGATGGTAGCTTTCATTTCGAGACTGAAATAGAGCTTTCAGTAATTTCTACCAAAAAGGTGGAGTTGCTATGGATGCCATCACTTTGAAGTAGGATACATATTTAAGGTAACACATTCAAGATTATATTAAATATATAATTAAATAAACTCCTAGATAAGATTTATCAGTAATCCCCTGATCTCAATGTTAGCATACAGTGAATCACACAAAGCAAGGAACTGAATGGTGAATTCCACAGTCACTACAAATGTCCTGCCAATGCTGGCTACAGGAGGCAGACTCAGTGTGCTTCACTCTGTTGTCCTGTCTGGCTGCAACCTTTGTTCTTTTGGCTCTGACAATCATTTCCTTGCAGGGAAACCTGCACATCTGCTGTGAGTCTTATTAAAATGAGTCAACAATTAATGGGATTATCTTTCAATATTTGTTTCAATTTCGGATTAGCACAATAATATAACATTGCACTGCTGACGCTGTTCCAATAAAACAAAAAGCACTGTACAGAACTCCAAATGATTGTAGTTTGAAAGCAGAAGTTTATGATTGAGGTCCTCTGCCAAACCACGCCATTTCTTCACTGAGGTTTTTATTACTCACCTACACTTGTACACACTGTGACGATGGTTTTGCTGACGGTGGAATAGTTCATCAGCTATTTAATGAATAAGGGGGGTTTCTTAAATACACAGAGAAAAGAAATGTTCAAACCACATCTCCAGAAACCCATGACTGAAGAGAGAGCTCCGAGTGCGAGGAGTTCTGTTCAGAGGAATAAATTACTCTTCTTCAACATACTTAGTTCCTGTATTACAATATGTTCCCTCAAAGCCTTGTTTTCACTTTAGCCTTGAACATGTATTATCAAGCACAAAGTCTAGACAGAAAATATGCAATAGTATTCTTTTATTTGTAGAAACTTTTAATGGTTTGTTTCATGAAATAATGTAAAAAATCTTTCAGCAGATTTGGACAATATTTTTTCTTTGCTTTTATTACAACTACAAGACTTACAAGTGAATACAGGTCCTGACCCTACAGCCATGTACCATGAACTTCATGTAGCTAAGAACCACAGGATCCAAAGCCACAAAACAAGAAACCCTAAGAAAGAAAATGGGTGCAATGAGAAGCATCAGCTCCATCACTCCAGGAATAGGCAGGGCAAGTTGACCCTGTAGCCCAAGTCAGCAGCCCTGCCGTTACTGTCTCATTTCTGCACCAGGAAACTTCAGGTAATTCCTCCCTCCTTGCCAGCACTGCCTTTTGCCAGTGCCATAACTCATGATAGCAACTTTCAGCTCGAGAGCTGCTTCTCAGATGACTGCATTTCACAAAGTTGCAGCAGCGTCCTGACTACATCTGTCAACCTCTTCCCCCAACGTGGTAATGGAGCACTGGTGAATTCTGTATCTGGGGGGCACTTCCTCCCCTCCCTATCCCATGCTCTCTTTACAGCTTCCTTCACGTTTGATGACGAAGGGCTTGAGCAAGTTTTGTGTGACTTTCTGGAGTTCCTACTGCATTAATAGTCATTTTGATTATGAACCCTACCACAAGAAAAGATTGACAGGATACACCTCCTCCGCGTTTTCCCAGAATTATTTTTTCATTTTAGTTTTCTCCACAGAGCTGTGTGAGGTGAGCAATGTCCCCTCAACTATTATTTTATGGAACAATGAAAATTTTCATTAAGTTTTTAATTGTCACCAGCATATTCTGCACAGATGGAAATCATTGTTTAATAAGTGCCCCAAGCTCCTATTTACTAAACAAGACACCCCATTTGTAAAAACAGATTTACTGATCACAGAAGAATCACTTGTCTGGGCAAGGGTTGTTACACTGAGCCTGGTGGTTTTTCACTTTATTTTTTGAGTTTTAGGTTGATTTCTTTTCTTCTTTCTTTTATTACATATCAGATAAACAGTATGACACCATGTTGGGCAGCCCAATTTAACTTCATATTAAGGAAAGCACCAGCAATACTGGAGTCAACTAAAAGGAAAATGCATCTGACTATCTCATACAAATCAGTGGAATAATTAAAGAGGATTCATTAGCATATACTTACCAGGCAAGTGACAGAAAGACCTCCCGTTCTATAATTCATAAGCCATTATAAAATAACAGTGTGCTTAGAGAAATTTGAGCTAACTACAAATTTCATAATTTTGCACAGTATTCATTGCTTCTGAACTTATCTAAGAAGTCATTGCCACTTCAATCTTATTCTCTGCCCAGTTATCTGAGAAGTTATTTCAACTCAGAGCTATTTTGGAAACGATCCATATGCTTTGAGACATGAAATCAGCTATTTATGTAGATAAAAGGACTAAAAGAAAGCATTTTTAGAAACAGGATGCTAAACAACCCAAAGCAAAAAGCCCCCACAGACCCAAAGGGGAAAAAAATAAAGTATCTAATTACAGAAGGTTGAAACTGTAACTGATGTATTATTTCAAAGTTGTAAAACAGAGGCACATTCAAGTAATTTAAAGAAATAAATACATAATATAGTACATCCAAAATGCAGAAGGGCCAAAGATCCAGAAAGAAGTCAATCACTCAATACAAGTCAATAAAATCATCACTGATAGATGGAAACTGTTTCCCTGATCCAGCTGCTGAGGCAGTCCACGTGTCCTGCCAGCATCTGACAACCCAGAGCTCATCCAGCAGTCAGCTGTCACGGACACAAGTCATTCCACCCACTCTCCTCCCTCCCCCTGGCTGCCCGCTCCCACCACTTTCTGTGCACCAGTGTTGGCACCCATCTAGCCTCAGGATGTGGTCTGGGAAAGTTAAGCCATCAGAAATGTAACCCTGCCCAAAAAATAAAGCAGCCAGTCCCATGCATTCATTCACCTTAGGTGCACTGGAGCTTGGGCAAAGATGCAAATTTATTGATAGGGAAAGGAATACAAGATTCTCTTTCCAGAAGCCAGTAGCCACTAGGTAATATTGATTTTATTGAATCATATCTCAGTGTGGTTGGAGAAAACACTAGGGACAGAAAAGGAAAAAAATAATAAACCCAAACATTATCTAAAAACGGATGGCTTGAAATATGCTCTAATTATAGAACAGGCAGCAGGGTATTAACTGCACAACAGCATTACAACAGGCTACCAGGCACTGCTTCCTGTTACATGAAAGGTTACAAGTAAATGTAAACTCGTGAACTTTATGATAAAGAGGAAGATGGGGATGGAGAGAAACCCTGTTGCCCCAGCGGTGCAGCTGCGTGGCTCCAGGCTGCTCCATGGCCGCTGCCTTCCTCCCCAAGCCCAGCTCTCCCAGGCTCCCCAGGAGCTTCAGCCTCCCTGCCAAGTCATTAACAACCATCAGCTTCCAAACAAGCGGCTCCCAGGGAATGCTCACTGCACCAAACCAGAAATATAAAGAACCCGAAGCTGGACACTTCACAAGAATTCAAGTGCTTCCTGCTTTTGACCTGGTTGAGGAAAAAAAAGTGAAGAATAGCTACAAAAAGCCTCGTTTAAGTGCATTTAGAGCCTTCCTGTGTAATCATTCAGGAAGGACCTTCCTTGTCCAGTCTCTTTAAAGCCTACCACAATTATGCCAGCTTTAACATTGCCTCCTTTCCGTAAGGAAAAAGAAACCAATCACCATTTCACATTAACCTACTGGCTCATGATCATCCTTATGTAAGAAAGCCAAATACAAGTTGCCTGGAATCCAAATGGGGAAAAAAATTCCTTAGCCTTTAATTGCCACAGATGACCACTCTTTGTACTGTCCACAGAATTCACCCCAGGTTAACAGACCTGCCCATGAATGCATTTGCCTCTTGAACATTATACAGATTGAAACAGCTTTACACTTCATGCTCTGAACAGGTTGAGAGATTCCCACTGTTCACTTCTTACCCACCCTGGGGCTCGCTGGGTTTCTCTCCAGGTCGGTGGAAGCCCACACAGCTCCCGGGCGAGTGGACACGGCTTTTACACCAGAGTTTGGTACAGTGGGAGCAAGCTGAGCTGGCTCGTGGGTGAGCCCCAGAGCTCCAGGAAGGGACCTGGCAGCCTCCCGGCAGCAGCTGCCCACTGGATCACTTGAGCTGCTGACAAAACTGCAGCCTAGCAGAATGTTGCTGACTCCTATGTAATACTCAGTGCTCCCCTCAGAGCCTCAGCTCTTGGCATCAGTAGAAAGAGCATTGTAATAGTCACTAAAAAAAGTGGATGGCTTGCATGATGGGGAAAAAAGTTTTCCAAAACAGAGAACAAATAAACTCTACAAAATTACTTGTAAAAATAACATTTGTTTAAGGTTAAGCATTTAATTTCTTTTCTAATACAAGGTTTGGCAATACTCCAATCCCTCTCCACCTCACATGACGTAAACCAGCTGTTACCTCCTCTACTTTTTGTTTCCTTTTTTACAGTGACGGGTCATGACTGAAGGGGTTTTTTCAAAGGCAAGCAAGAGTAATCATAATGCATTAAAGACCTTATAGCAATGTAAAGGAAAGATTATTTTTCCTAAACACCTGTCCTTCTCAAGGTCAAGCATTGCCTGTCAAACTGTAAGAAATACATGGGCACTAAAGTTCCAAACTGTTAACACTAAAGAAACTTACTCCTTTTTTTAATAATAATTATAAACCCAGGGCAGAAGAGGAGAATTGCATAAATATTTTGAATTTTTAGTAAAGACTCAACAAATACACTGGGTTTCTAAGCATTGGTGTAAACCAACTGACATTTTCTGTTTATACAGCACCTATCGCATAAACGACTAACATAAGACTCAGTGCCGCAGGCCAAGGAAAGCATAATGGTGGCACTAATGAAAACACTGGAGTCCCTGTTGACTTCTGAGTCATGGTATCAATGACACTTTGAAAAGGTATTGTTTGAAATCAGTTTTTTCCTTTATAGTGAATGCTACTACTAAAACAATATAAATTTATAAAGTCTGAGTCTTCAAAAATAGCAACACTCCCGGAAAGGTACATTCTACATATTTGTTGTGGCCTTTAGTGCTTGGAAAAACTGCTTTGTTCAGATACCTGCAGACACTCAACTGCCCAAACTGCCCATGGTGATAACAGTGAATGCACTGCTATGTGAACTTATACTTCCTGTAGATACTGTCCCTCCTTTTGCCCTCTCACCCAGTCCCAGCAGCCACCACTGGAAGGATTTCTTTGTGTTTCAGACTGGAGGCAGCCAGCGCTTCAGCAAGAGACTCACTGCTTCTCTGACACCATTTAGGGGGATCCAGGGATATCTGTCCACTTGATTTAAAACCCACACAGACTGGAATTATTTGCTGTCACCCTTTCTCTGTGCATTGTCTATATCCACAGGTCTCCTACACCTGACAGTATAATTGATGTCACCTTAAAGCTTGTAAAATTTATTTGTGCATCACATAGTTAATCTCAAAAAACCCCCAAATATCACAGCTTCACCACTCCATTTGACCTTCAGACTGCCACTGTTACATGTAAGAATTCTGTAGGCCTAGGCCTTTGCAGACTGAAAGCAAGCCAAAGGGAAAAAGGAAATTGTGGTTTTAACACCACACTATCCTTCCTGAAAGATCCGTAAGTGCTCACATTTACAGGAAAAGGATACACATTAGAAAACAGCTCTTAAGAGACAGATCAGAGAAAGATCAGAGAAAGAAAGTTTCCTACATCCACATGTAAGTTCTTCTCAGGATACAACAAAATGGTATTTAAGGAGCGGGAGGAAAGGTGTGATTCCCATCCTTTTCATTGATTATTAAATGCTAGAGGGAAAAGGGCAGTTTCAAACTTGCTCATAAAACAGATAAGGAGCCAATAGAATTTTTTGAAACAAGTGTTCTTTGTACCCCCCTAAAACAGGAGATGCCCACAAGTCCTGAAATCAGGAGAACTATTTGCACACATCTACTCCAATCTTCTCTAGCAAATCTCAAACTCACTCTGCCGGTAACTTCCTTCCCTTTCTTTACCCTCAAGAGGGCTTTCCAGAGAGGGAGACTGGCATATTAAACCCAAACCTTCCACAGATCAGTTTCATCCATCCCTCTGTGAAAAACCTAATGCAGAATATTTGCTGGTTTATATTAAGTGTTAGGGTTGGGTACGCCTTTTGACTGAATTTACCCCAAGCTGAATTTTTCTCAGAACTGAAAAATGCACTCAGAAGTAAAGCAAGATTTTTAATAGTATTCTTTAAAACTCATTTACAAGCATACAATGGAAAAAATCCAAACATTTCACTGGATGGTGCAACAAAATGTGGGGATTTTTTAAAATTCTGGAAACAAGTTCTGCACATTAAGTATATCATAAGCATCAGTTAAATGGATTATTGCAACATTATAGGTGAAAAGCTGGGTATGAGTCACGAGTGTACACCTACTTCCTAAAACAAGGATATAAATATTATGCAGGATATAAATCTTAAAGGTAATGCTGTCTTATAGATATGTCCTATAGAAACCTTACAGCTATGAACACAGCTCAGTGAATCTGGCAAACGAGCCAGGAACTGAAACCACTCACAAACATCAAAAAACGGACTTGCTGTTAAGAAAGTCCCCAGCTGGTGAAAGCAGCAGCAAAACAAGCCCAAAGCAGCAGGGTTATTGGTGTGGCAGATGTATCAGGCATGGAGTTCAGGAGACTTCAGGCTCATTTACTGCGAATAGGAGGAAAAAGCCACGAGAGCATTCCAGCTGTATTGCATCACAAGGCAGCTGATGTTCACCGGTTTATTTGCCTCAGACTAGAAAGTTTAACTGTTGGTGTCTCTGGACACAAACACACCCCAAGCCTTGAAGAGATTAAAGTTTGCCAGAAGCATCCCGGTCAGCCTTACCTGGTTCAGAAGACATTGTTTGCAAACGTAATCCAGTACCACTGCACGAGGAAGTGGTTTTGCAATGGTAATAACCCTACCAGAGGCTCACATTTATCCCATTTACAAGCCCTACAAGTTGCCAGAAAGCACTTCTCCCCAGATGCTCGGTTTGTGCTCACAGTTCACATGCTGGGTCCCAGTCACACGATGCTCCTCCTCTCGGAGGGCAAGCCTGTGCTGAGAGGAGAGGCGTAAGCAACGCAAACCAGTCTGCTTAGAGAAAAGAGTGAAAAGTCTGTTCACGAGGAAAGAGGAAAAACAAAGAAATCAGCTTATGTAACATACAAACTACTGGAGAAAGGAGGAGGAGGAGGAGAAGGAGGGACTACTGTAAGCTGTTTTGTCTAATACCTCAGCCACTATGAAAGTTTTGTCACTATTCATTGTGTTGTCGTTTAAAATTAAAGCAGCATCAAGGTTAAAGGACAAGTTAGTACATTTTTCTGTTTGGTGCTTTGTTCTCCCTTTATAATGCATGGTGCTCATGTCAAATCATCTGCATTTCCTAATCCCTCTTTAAATTTATGCCTAAAATTAAGTATAGGACACACAGTATACCAGAGAACTGACCAAAAGAATCGACATTAAAAAATTGTTATGAAAACATTAGTTTATTTTGCATTGATTAAAATTGATGAGAAAAATTTAAAATCTATTTTTAAATTACATAAACTACATATCATGCTCCAGGGCACAACACAAAGATATTAGAGTGAATTATTAACCGAGGAAATACACAGTTTCAAAAAGCAAAAGGATTAACTGGAAAGGGAAGTTACCCGGAGTAACTTTCTTTTATTGTTCAGAGCTCCCACACCATGTGATCCCCAGCTGGCACACATACATCTCAGCAGGAGAAAAAACCTGGGATTTAAATCCAGCCCTGTCAAGTCTGAGAATATGAATCAGAATATAGCAGCCAGCTGAAGTAGTTTTCAGCCTCTGCACTGGTCCAAACCACAGCTCCCTGCAGCCCCTTCCGTCTCCAGCAGCTCGCAATCCCCACGCTCATACCACTGCAGAGCTGCTTGGATGGGTGAGCACCAAGGGTTACTGGGAACACACTTACAAAACAATCCCTGAGAATCTGTTTGTCACTGAGGGGACAGCCCTCTGGGCAATTAATTGTTTCCTTTCTATTACAGATGCTGTACTGCAGAGGGATATTGCCAAAACCAGAAAAAAAAAACAAAACAACTTTCCTCCAGTTATTTCACCATTTTGGTGTCTTATTTGTCTGGAGATGAACAGATGCAAGCTCCACACATTTGAATTTGAAACCTAAATGGAACACATTTTTAGCACCTTGGCCAAGATTTACCAGTTTTCTTTCTGCTTTGAGTATTTAAACTGCTGAGCTAGGAAGTTGCATTTCCTCATCCCTGATACCCCTAGCAAGTAATCCCAGGCTCCTTAAAGACACATACAGATTTTATTCACCTGGGTCATCAGTGCACCATTAAAAGAAAAAATAGCATTAGCTGAGTTTCATAATCAGACCAAGAAAACTCCAATGCATATTTGTAGTTTGAAAGTTCACCTGCAGGAGTTCAAAGCTTGCCCCTGTTGCTTGGGCTTGCACACGAAGTGCCTTTATAACAGAACACTTTATTGCTCCAGGAAAGCCTTTGTTGAGAAGATAAATTTTCTGCTCAGTTTCCCACATTTGGGATAAGCCATTTTCCCCAGGAGTCTGAGTTGTCCATCTGCCAGGGAGTGAGGGCTTTGCCAGCCTTTCTTCAACCAGGTCTACCCTGCCCAACCCAGGAAAACCACTGATAATGCCTGTCATACAAGTACCTGCCAGATTTTAAATTCAGCTTGAATCAGAAACATAGGTTTCAATACTGACACAAACAATATAGTAGGTTAGAAAACTGTAAGACAAATGGCTACAAAAGAATTTAAGAAACAATTATTTTAGATAAGAAATTACATAAATTGTTACTGACCACTGCAAGCAAAAAGAGAAGGGGTCACACAAGGAAAAGCAGGAGCCAGACAAAGAGAGTCACTACAGCTCTGTTACCACTCAGAAAGAAGGAATTTTACACACATGAAGGAAACTGGGGATCTTATTTCACTTCCAGAACTAGCAACATTTGGACAGGTATAAAGAAGTCATAAATAAATATTTCAAAAATGGGCAGTGAACTCCTCATTTTTTTTTAAAGTAATATATTAATTGTTCCATATCTATTTGATTAGCTAGCAGATAAGGGGATTTGGAAGAGATTAAACTGCTAGAAGGGGAATATCTCATTAACCTATTACCCTGGTTTCACAAGTGTTCTATGCCCAACTTTGCTTTCTCTAAAAGCAGAAGCATGCAAATTGCACAATGCAAGTATTAGTCGCAAACTCATCAAGAGTGCAGCTATGTCTTCCCTGTCACCACAACATGCCTATGAACTTTAAAGAAAAGTTAATTTAAAAATAAGGTTAGTTTTATTAATTTTCTCTAAAAGGCAGATAAAGAGGCATGGAGAACAACTAGTTAAATAAAACAAACATTCTCATTAATGTGCCATAAAAGTCATACTACCAAGATAAGAAGTTGCCATCATTTAGTATAATCAGAATAACTACACAGACTAAACACAGTATGCCCTTTAGTCCTTGCACAGCAGACTAGTTCTATGAAACTATGTTACCCCAAATCAAAACTATTGGCTCATATATGACTGCCTCACTTCAATAACTGAAAGTTTTCACAAATGTCTCACAGTAAATAGATGGCACTTACTTTTTTTCCACCTCCAAGCACTTGGAATACAAGCAAAGGAATACCAGCTTTCATCAGTACTTTCCCCATTTTGGAGACAAGGGGACTCAAACTGTATACATAACTCATTTGAATATTCTTAATGTGATGAAGTTGAGAAGCAAGTCACATGAGTACTGTTAGGAAACCTAGAAAGCTGAACTAAGTATTAAAGAGCTACGTGAGCAGTGTGTCACTGTGACACACAGCCCCCAAAACCAAATTGGCTCATGTGACAGTGAATCACAGTCCAGCACTCAGTGTGGCTGTCTTCTGCTTCTCTCCTCCTTCCTGCAGACTCACTTCAGGCACAAAGTGTTTGAAAAGGTTTGCTGTGGATCATGCATCAGAACATGATGCACAGTTTGTGTAAGCCAGTGATGGAGAGGGATTTTTGTCCTAGCTAAAGGATCAGTAATCCACCTGCACCCTGACACAGAATTCAAAAGGAGAAATTCTGAATTTCAGTATGGAAACACCTCCCAACTTTCTTTTTCTGTGTGAGAGATCCACATGCATCTCAGTGAATCCAAGAGAGGAAGGCGCCTTTCACAGGGCTCCCATAGAGCAGTTGTGGTTGACTTACACTGATCTCCCCTTTCTCTTCTCCATTACACCCCAGAACTTGAAAATCACAGGATTTGGGGCATGAGCAGAAATAAAAGTATGCTTTTTGCTCATCCCCAAAGAGTTCCTGAGATGCTGTTAAAAGCCCCACTCATGAGCTGGGCAGCATTCTGCAGAGGGGTTTGACTTGGGTCCCAGCTATTCTTAGGGAAATGGGATTGGCTACAGGACACCACGGAGCCCTGTCCCGAAGTGACCCTCACTTCTGTCAGACCTTCCACATGCTGTCCTTTTCATGACTCGTGGCATAGGCTAAAATCAGTAACAAGAGATTTTGTGCAGAAGCCTGGATGGCTTAAACAAATATATTAAAAAAAACCCAAAGCACACAGCTTATTTAAAACTGCTGTCTTGTTAAAGTGCATCCTTCAAGCTTTGCCCAGTGGCATGTATGGAAGAAAGAAACAGCCACATCACAACTCAGGATTTGCAGGCATATAATAAATAAAAGGACTGGGGGGAATTTTATATTAAGGAAGTGAGCTCCAGAGATTAGTGATCACTAGAAAAAGGAGGAGGTAAAGTCCATACAGAAGTGGGCTGGGCAAGGAGAATGTTTAGGAATGGGTATTCAGGACTGCTGCAACAAGGAAAAGCAACAATATCTTTAAAAAGATGGGCAGATAACCCTCAACAAGGTGAGAAACACTAGAGGACACTGGATCTGCAGTCCAACAGAAACACATTTGTTGAAAGGACATTTTCCCCTCCAAATTCTGAAAATCAGGAATATCTATCACTCTCCTCTCTAGCTCTCCTGGTTCACATGCAAGGAGATTGTGACTTCATCACATTGCAAGAAAAGCACTCTCAAGGTAGAGGTGATGAACAATTACCATGCCATAATGAGAAAGTAAATAACAGTAATTTTCCATCCTTTTTTTGTTTCCTTCCAGCTCAGCTGTACTATGTGTCCCAAAGGGAAAGCCTGTGGTTGTGCTCAAAGAACGCACACTAGAAGTTCTTAGAGGAAAAGGACTTTTTGTCCTATATTTGCACAGCAGTTATCACTGTAGCATCTTGTTGTTTGCAGTTTAGTTCAAGAGTAAGAGTAATACAAGCAACTACAAAACTCTCCAAACAAATAATGAAATGGTTGCAATTCAATGAAATCAGAGAACTATATCAAAGATCATTGCGTGTCTTCTAGTCTATTAGAGTTCACAAAAGAACTTATGGTAACTCTATGTTTTACACTAACAACATAAAGCTGGGTTTCTGTAGCTTAAAGTACCTTCCATACTTGAAAAAAAAAAAAAAAACCCAAAAAAAACCTAAAATCCAGGAATGTGTGATTTATTTGTCAATTAATCTTGTTTAGTAAAGAAAGATCAGCAATTGTTAAAGGACTTCTGGTTTTAGACATGAAAAGTGGTCAAAGGGTATGCCTCTGTCAACTGGGTTTGATTTGCCAATTCTTCTGCTAAACAACAACAAAAAAAAAATGGTTTGACAGCTTTTATTTCTAAAACCTCCTTTCTATATAGACAAGTGATAAATATATATCCTGCAAAATCATGTTGTGATTTAGGGAAGCAGCATTAATTCCAGTTAATGTAGCTTTTGGTCATATACAAACACACAAAGCACACGTGCATCCCACAAAGAAAGGCCATGACCCAATACAGGAAGACCAGCACACAGAACTGTTATTAGATTCAGCAGTACAGTGAAAGGCTGAATTCCTAACTTTAAAATTATACCTTCCACATTAAAAATCCAAACAGACTCACAAAATAAGCAGATAAGATTGTAGGGACTGCGATTTTATTTCCATATAAAAATCAAATCAGGGCAGTCAGATACTAAAAATAAAGTACAAATTATTCTTGGTTTGAGTTAATAAAACCTGCATGGAGGATTCACAACAAACAGCAGAGCAGAATGCATTAATACTTTTCTGGGCTAGGTAAGACTACACAAAATATGATCAGGGTAAAAAAGGGATTGAAAAACCAGTCAAATATTCTTTATCTGACAAGAAGCAGTAGGAAATGTTTGGGTAATCCACTGCAGAAGGCCACAAACACACAAGCCCCACGGCTTACAGCATCAGTTTATGAATCACTCTTGTCATTTGTGCAACTGTATTTTAGCAGATGCCGAAAGCCATATTCACCATTAATTTGTTTAGTCTTTCCCTGAATCCCATTTACATTTCTTAGACAGAATATGTGACAGTGCAGGCATTTTTAACCTATTCCACCTTAGCTCTGACTCCATGCTTTCGGAGGAGGAGAAACCTGAAAGCACAAGACATTTTCCCTTTCACCTTCCTCCATCCTCCCTGTCACACCACAAAAAGTATCAGATGAGCTTTCTCCAGAACACGTCAGTTCCTAAAAATCACAGAAGCATAGAATGATTTGGATGGAGACCATTCAGTCCAGCCCTCCTGCATGGGCAAGGACACCTTTCACCAGACCAGGACAAAAAAATGTCACTCTGTTCACAATTCTTTCTTTCAGCCTCAAATATATCTACAGCTGTAGTCTCCTTACTTTGTCCTGTTAGGGCCAATATAATCCAGTATTCACAGGACAGTCAGCAAACTACCCTTCTTTGCAGAGTTTTTTCTGCCCTGCCATTAATACGTAGAGCTGATTTTTTTCCAGTCCATCCAGCCTTGTGTACCCCAACTTTCCAGAGAAAAATGATCAAAAGGAATTCAACAAACCAACTTGATTCAAAAAGGGAAGGTAAAAATACATACAGTGGTAACAAATAAGACAATGTAGAAGTGCATTTCAGCTTTTGGAGCAGTAAGGGTCAAAGACCAGAGAGAGCTATGACTGTTTTTAATAGTGAAGTTGTGCTTATAGTTAAACATAGCCTTTGAGACCACATCCGTACTAATGAAACTGTAATTTCCTTTAAATTATTGCCGTCCATACACCAGGCCTCATCAGCCAGACAGTAATGACTTTTCATCATTTATTTCAACACAAAAACAATCAATAAGCTTCCCCCCCAGCTCCTTTACTGCTATCTCTGAACTCTAAAAACCCAGAATCAGAGAAGATGCCAGCTATAAAACAGACACAGCCAGGTTTCATTGTTGTCTTTGTTATGGAAGGAAATTCTAAAACTCCACTTGATTTTGTGATAAACGGGATTAAAGCAACGCAAAGAAAATCTTAATCCATTAAAACATGATGAACAGACTAGAGTATCAAAGAGAAGTAAGTAGATCACATTGGATTGAGAGGCTTTTCCCTCTCATCATGACTGTGTCCTGGGCATTGTTTTGCACTGAAAATGTTTAGCATCAGATTGAGGGAGTATCATACCTCTACTCATACAAGCTGAGGACACTCCATGGAATACACATATACACAAAAAAGTCACCTTAGCTGCCAACTGAAGTTTTAGTCCTGTGTTAAGCAGCAATTAAAAAAGCATTCTACAGTTTTCAGAATTTTTCAACAGTGGGAAAATTTTGGAATATTTGGAATATTTTCAGGCAAACCAGAGAAACACCAGGAATAAGATCAGTAAAATCAATGACAAACATGGAAAATTTAATTTAGAAAGGCTGTATTTTAAAATCAATCAAATCAGCTTCATAAACACATACACACACACACAAATGTTCAGTCTCTTACGACGTAACCGGGCCACAGCTTGCAGAGCAAGTGGGCAAAATTCGTGGGCAAGGCTCTTCATCTACAATATTCCAGACTAAGGTTTTAAAATGAGCATTTCCCCAAAATAACAGGATGCTAGCAGACAACAGAGGGTTGCAGCATTGCTGACTTCACCGAGGGCAAACACACTGCTAACTGTATTTCATCGTATTAGATTTTAAGTGTTGTGTTTCAGTTCTCAGGCAAAGCTCTAATTCCATCACTGAGCCTTTGAATTTATTTTGACTTATAGCAGCTATCTTTAAGAGTGTTTGTAGCAGCTTTCACAGTTGAAAGTGACTTACACACAGAAATCTTGACAAGCCAAGGGACTAAAACACTTGCCAGTTACATTCTAGTGGGTGGCCAAGTCATAACAGCAACATAAGGCTCCAAGCAACGGCGTGAACAAGAGCTACTGAAGAGAACAGACATCAAAATCAGTCTTGGAAACTGCTGTGACACACAGAGCTGCCAGTGAACTATTTCAGCTACAGAGAAAAGCGGAACAGGATCTTTAAAGAAAGGCAACAGGTAATCTTACATAACCTGTGAAGCCTCTGGATGTTTTAGAGAGCTGGACAATACTCAGCCACACTGAACCAGTAAAATGAGCATAAATTATTTATTCTGTTTCAATCTCAATATAACAGCTACAAGCATGGTATGGGAAGCCAAAAAACTATTTTGAATCACAAAAAGGCACGTCATTCTTTCACTTGTCTTCTCAAGCATCAGTGACCTTAAGTAATGGAGGAGAATGAAAAAATAAATATTGGCTTGTGTAGAAAATAGGACAGCAGTGTAGGAGAACACAAAGGATGCTGATACTGAGGAGGAGATAAGATGAAGAAAAATTCCAGGTGAGAAGTTCAAGCCCTGCCCTGCAGGAATGACTCATTAAAGAATCAAGTTGTTCTTTAAAGTATTATTACAATCTCTTGAGATAATTTTCTCTCTACTACGCAAACAGCAGCTATGTTCAACACCTCTCCAGGAAATACACCACACCACCCATGGCACTACTTCAAAACAAATCCCTTGGTTGTAGAAAAGTCTATAAGTCAGGTCTTCTGCAACCTCAATCCCCAGGTCATGAGCCTTTGCTGAAAGGGCTTGCATAAATCTTTGTTTCAATCTTAGCTAAAAAAATTTTTAAAATACACTTACAACTATAAACAACACCTAATTGAGCAGGTGAACATGGATTTTGTTTTGGTTTTTGGTAAGTGTTACTACAAGTAGAAGTGGAATAGACAAGTTACAACACTGTTTAATATCAGGGTCAGCTGCACCTACACCCTTTCCATGAAGGTAAAGTGCATCTGTGGTAGTGAGAAAACCACAACAAAAAAGTAGAATCTGAAGAAGGCACAAGCCAGAAAATGTCTACAGATAGGCAAGAAAAACTACACAAACACTTGTCATGAAGGTTCCTCCAAAGATCAGCAGCTGGAGAAGCACTTCTACTTGAAAAAGCACTTCTGCTAGCCATCTGTCAGGACCAGAAGGCTTTCTCCCCTCAATTCAAAATCTGGCTGCTCTGGGTTACCATTCATCTGAAGCACTGAAGACTGGCTTGAGCCCAGAAAGCATCATCCTGATAGTAGAATTCATGCCTCAAAGTGCCCGCTCAAGTTTTCTGCTGACAGGGATCTCATGACATTGGCACTGAGTTCAATCTTTATTGTTCATTTTCTGAAGCACAGTGTAACACTGACTTTTCATCACTTAGCAGAGTTTAAAGTTCTCTTTAAAGTTTGCTTCTCATACCATAAGAGTCTGCAATTTGCTGTATGCCAGAAGAAAATCCAGCTGATCATCTAAATGGCAGGTAAGTTATAAGGCTACTTGTGACTGAGGGTGGCAGTGGGGAAATCCTACACAAAAACCCCTCAGTGACCAAATGGCTCCTTCCAGTCCTGAGCTCCACATTCCCAAATGCACTCAAGGACTTACTTGGCTGAGATATTCATCAAAAAGTAAACAATTCCCATGGCTCTTATAAGTCCAAGTAGTATTTTTATACTGAAAATTAACAGCTAATTATATAGTAAGAGCAACTGGATGAACGGNAAAATTCCCCTTCAAGATATTCTGCAGTCACATTTCTTCCCATCCTGTTCTTCTTCCAACTTTGAATAACAATTACTTGGGAGGAATATTTTCTGAAACAATTTGCAGAACACCTCTGAGTCTTCAGGTTCTTCAATTACACACCTTAACGAGGTGGAAGCACAATGAAGGACAGAAGTACTTCTGTACTAAATGCAAGCTCCTCTGGAAAAGACTGAAAATACCTACAACAATTCACAAAAATAAGTCATCTGCCAGTCTCTCCCATTTAGTTACTCACCATCTCACTGCAGAGGTTTAGGATGGTGATCAGCTTTAGAACAAATTCAACCAATTTGATGTTTTCTGAAATCTGGTACAGTGCTTTCCAGCATAGTGGGAAAAATAAATGTTAATGCCTGAATTTTGACCCCACCCAGAGAAAGCATAAAGGCAGCAGCAATTTTACGTGACTAAGGCCCAGCAAACAGACCAACAGCAGCAGTGCCTGTGTCAGCAGGTTTATCCTCCCACATCCAGAGGCTGGAGAACTCCATTATTCCATGGGCCTTGCAAAGAGAACAGTGTGTAAACAGGCACCAGGACTTTCCAAAACAGCTGGCCCTTCAGAGGGAGCTGCAGGCTTTAACCTTGAAACAGCAGTGCTGCTGTAAGGAGACAGTGAGGAGCCTGAGCTTTTTTGGTTTTTTTTTTTTTTTTTTTTTTTTAATATTCTCTATACAGGAGTAAATGGCAAAAACAAAGTGCATTGAAAATGAAGCATGTTTAAAACCTTCACCAAGCAGCCCGAACACAATGTATAAATAAACCCAAGTCATGTCAAGCAGCATTCCACAGTCATGTGTCAAGTGAAAAGCAGAAAGACTTGTCTGTTTGAAGCAAACAACTGTGATCGTTTATGCGCAAGCCACTTTCCTATATATTGACTCAGGATTTTACCATTTAATGACAAGTTTCCTGAAAGCTTAGTGAGTACAGACACTATAAACAAGATTATTATGAGCTCATTATATACTAGGTTGCATTTCTAGACACTATTTAGTTGAGTGCTCATTCAAAATGCCCTTTTATTGCCAGATGATATACCTAAGTTTAGCTTACCCAGTTAAAATTACCCCAACCAAATACTCAGTATGACCCATCGTCTCTGCTGGCCCCCAAAGCCTGTATTTTAAACTAAATCTCCTTCAAGAGATCATGTGGCAGATTACATTGACAATAATTTATTTGCATTAAGCAGAAACATCAGAGCCACTTGTAGTAATCTACCTAAGACTAAAAAAAAAAAAAAAAGCCATTTAAAAAAAAACATCATTAGTTTCCATCAGACATTTAACAGTTCCTCTCTTACATGGAAATGGGATGTCTACTATGAAAGGCCAGATGCTCAAATGGATTAAACAGTGTCTAGCCTTTAAATCCTGCATCCACAAATCAACACTGACCTAGTGACCTAAAGTAAAATTTAATAATAAAAAAGTATCCAACAGACACATATAGACCGATCAAGACAGAAATTAAAAAAAATTTTAAAAATTGTTTGCCTAAGACTGTTTGGACATGGTGCTCATGAGAACAGAGTAGCTGGAAAGCGCAGAATGTGCAGTCCCCTATTTATCCTTGACACAGGTTTAGCAGAGGCAGTGGGAAAACAGGCTCCTCAGCACAGCCCCAGCTAGCAATCAGAAGAAATCACCCCTGGAAAGGGTACACAAGCCATTACCTTCCCGCCCTTAGGATTGTTGCTGTCTCTGAAGAGTTGCCAGCCAGACAGGAATTCACATGCAGTGACAGTGAATCCTGTGGGCAGCAGCTGCCTTCCTCGAAACAGAGCAGGGAAGAGAAACACATCCCACAGCAGCATAACCTTGGGAGGGCTGCCCTTCACTCCAGGCAGGTCCAGGATAACACCTGAAGGGTGAAAGTCTAATCTCCTTCCAAGCACAAAAGCGAATCTGCCCCCTTCCTCCTGACAATGCAATTACAGACGTGGCACTTGCACGTGTGAACAAGTCCGCTGCAGCCCATTAAGAGCAAGTTTTGCATAAATTATCAACTTCAAAGGCAATGCAATATTTAAATTCTGGGGAAGGAAGGGAATTTTTAAAAAGGGGGTTTTTTTTCATTGCAAGTTGATACAGCTTCTATTAAGGGTGTTCACCCAATTCCACCAATATGAGAGTGTTACATGATGTCTGAAAGGACTTCAGGCACATATACCAGCCTCCCACAAGCACAAGAAAAGCTCATTCACTACAAACAGTTAAAGCACTCAAAGAAATAAAAACCCTCTCAACCTCCCACACACACTTTTGTTAGGCACCAAGACTTGAAAAGCATCTTGTAGGTTAAAAATTTATCTTAGTTAAATATGTTGCAATCGTGACTTATTAACTCTATCAGTAACTTTCTATCCAGACTCCAATGCCCTGACATTTTCAGTGCTTAAAAGCAGAGGACAGAGCGGTTGAATTAGCACTGACACAGTTTTAATTAACAGCCTCTAGTAGTGTTCTCCCCTGCACCAAATAAAAATGGCAGTTCTGACAAGAGGGATGCAGCATAAGACCTTTATTTGAAAAGGGAAAGCCCATATGCGACTAAAAACATCTGCTGAAGCAACATTTTGCATTTTTGGGCGGCAAAATTTTCATGTCCCTCATTTAAGTCAGCAATTTGAGTTGCACTAAAATGTTCACCATGTAGATATTAGGGAAAAAAATTAATACTCCTAGCTCCTGCAACACAGCAAAAAAAGTATTTTATAGGACAAGAAAACCTTACAAGGATATACCTTTAATTTTATTTTCCCCTTTGTATTAAATTCAACCATCAAAACAGTCACAATATTTGCAGGGAATCCCAAAAACTCATGTCATGTCTTTACACAACTAAGCTCTATAAGAGAAATAGTCCAAAATGTTTGGTCAGTTGGTGAGTTAGAAAGAGGGAGAGAGGGTGGGAACGAGGAGTGGAAAACCTGCTCCTGCATTCTGCCTCCCTTACGCTGCTTCCTTGGGCAAACTGCAAAAAACACCCTAAACATCCATTGTATCACCAGCTCTGCTCACACATTTCCCCCTCGTCTCACCCTTCATGCCAGTAGGAAAACCAAACGCGTATCACATCCAAAAAGAAATCACTCAGACAAAAAGCAACCAGCGTGAAAAGACACATAAATCAAACATATCTGGCAGCAAAGAGCATTTCATAAAGACGAGAGACATGGATTGCTCCATTTGTGTCAGTTCGGCCAGTTATTGTTCTGACTTACTCCTTTAACTACCCCAGATTAAACTGCTTGAACTGCAACAGACAAACGAAGATCCTTAAAATACAATCCCCCCCACACCCTCCTAACAATAAGCATTATTTCCGTGGTGCTGCCATCCTCAAATCTTAAAGCCACTACGTCAATTAAAAATTACCTACATACAAAATGAATTTAGCACCGACCTTGCAAAAAGCTTGCTCCTCTTGGCTAGAAATCATTAACAGTTTGGTAAAATCCTTTTATGTGCTCCTCCAGCTAGCTAATTCCAGCCTTCCATTAACGCACTCCATTGCAGATAATTGCCGACAGCACACGCTCCCCTGCTTTTGCTGGTTCCCAACCCAGCGAGGATAATCACATTCCAGCAGGGAGCGAACAGATGGCAGCCTCCATGGTAACCAGTCCTCCCCAGCTAGTGCTAGCACTGGGAGACTCCCGGGGACCGGGGCAACAAGCGCTCTTTGTGCTCCAGCCTCGCAAAGCCCGAGCGCAGCAGAGCCGGCTCCGGGCGGACTGGGCATGCCTGGCAGGTGCCCTGCCTTCGCAGGCAGCCGCGGCACCTGAACAAAAGCTGGCGGCCAGCTTTAACCTTGACACTGCCTGTTCCCGCGGCGTGCAGGGGGTGAAACACCCGCTGAGATGGAGGTGAAGCTAAGCGGGAGTTCTGTTTGCTATTAAAACGGGGAAATTAGCAGGGAGCTGGTTTTCCCTTGGCAAAATTATTTTCTGAAGGCAGGCTTATTTTCCCCTGCATGGGTTTGATTTCAGCACGATTGGAAACGTTTGCTGCCTGATCTCTATCTCCCGGACTTTGAAATTGCTCCCCTCAAGATACCATAATCTATTGCTGAACAAGAATTACACAGACCCTCTGTTTTGGTCTCAGGGCTTCTGTCAGGCTTATCTGCTCTGCATCAGCCGAGATCAATGCTGATTCAGCACCAGGCAAAACTGCCCTGTCCCTGCTACACTGCCAGGAGAGGTGTGTCTGGAAAAGCCTTTTTTTCCATATCAAAGATGTGCCTGAAACCTCTGCTCTCGCCGGGCCAGACCCTGCACAGCTCCACACCTACAGTGAAGGTCTGTGCACCAGCTCAGAGAATTCCCACTGATGATGTCTGCAGGGAAAAGGGAAGTGGCTTTTCACATCCAACCGATAAAGATCTTCTCTGCAAAATAAAAGGGCTTTGAAAGAACATATTAAGGTTTTAAATACTGATGAGTTGCACAGTCTCAAAATATTTAAGGTTTGAAACACTGAATGGACAATAGCCTTGACTCACACAAACTTTCTCTGCTTCACTCTCAAAACCACTCAGTGCTTATGACTAACAGTGTGTCAAAAAACTGGGTCATTTTACTTGAAGCTGAACCAAATTTGGACCTCAGGTTCCTGCATACTAACTTAGGTCTAGCAAGTGAATCTTTTGAGGAAGGGAAAATGGTTTCCTTTCTCCTTTAGTCTTCTAGGCGGTCCTGCAGAAGAGCTTTTGTTCCTCTAAAAGACTGAAAAACCCTGAGCTGGACCCCACCATCACAAAAACACGTCTTCTTCTGCAAGTGGTTTCAGTCACAGAGCTCTATGATTTTCTCTCTCCTCCCACCCAAATTTTCAGTTTTCCTCATCCTCACTGCACAAGGATGTTTATTTTGTTTCACAGCAAGCCCAGTGAAGTTTACATTGGTAAGAGACACCACTATTAAACTGCTGGTGCATTACCACTGGAAGCCTTTCAGATCCTTGCTGAGAGCACAAAAGTATCTGAAATCAAAACAAAAGTCCCCACCACAAAAAGCTGAAGAGGACCCAGATTTCAGAAGGAACTCACAGAACTCACAAGGTTACTGTGGATACTGGTGAAAGGTGTGGGACAAAACCCATGTCTGACAACTCACCCTCCAGGACTAGTAGACTATTCTGACTCATGCTGCTAATTTCAATCCATTCTCTTCCTCTAAATAAGCAATCTTTACATCATCAAAAAATTCTTAAGCTTATATGGACACCAAACCTGATTATCCATCAGCAACAGCAGTAAAATAAAGTAAGGGAAAAAACCAGTATCCTACTCAACTTGCCAGTTGTTAATAATAAAAAATTTCAGCATTAAAGAATCATGATAGGCAGCAACACCATTTGCTTTTTGCCTCTTAAAAATAAAGACAGTGGCTCAGAAATTAGGTTTGATGTACTTAGAGATTTTTATGCATTTATGCATTTCGGGGTTTAAAAATGGAGCAATTACAATTCTTAGCAAAATTACTTCAAAATTATAGGGATTCAAGTTTTGGTCTTTTTTCCATCATGAAAGGGACACCTCCTACAAAACATTTTCTAGACTTATGTTAATTCCAACTTTGTATTTAAAAATTAAGTTGTTTACTGAAATATTATAAGCCATCTTGGTATTGGAAAACCTGTTCCATACACCATAAAAACCCTTAGACCATCTGTTCTTGAACAAGAACTAGCTGTACTCATTATAGGAGGATTGCTAGCAGAATGAAGGGCAACAGCAGTCAGAATCCATTTCAGCTTCTTACTTGGCATTTCTTTAATTATTAGGTCTGATTTTACAAAGACACAATGGAAAAAGAATCAACTACGTGGAGCAGCCATCACGCAAGGGAAGGGGCAATGGGACAAACTACAATCTTTGATAGAAGCAATAGGTAACATATATGGAGCAATGCTTAAAAAGGTATCTTCTGTTCATATGACAAAAGTTTTATTCAAGCTCCTTGAAAGGGACAGAGGAAAACAGCACATCCAAAATGATTCTGAGGAGGGGTGGACATAGAAAAGAAAATTTAGTCATCCTCCTTTTTTTGGCTCAGAGACAGAAGTTTAGGAGTAAACTGGTTTTAGCTGGAAGACATGAATGGAAAATAAAGAACATATTGACATCCGGTGTCCTGAACTAATTCCATTGTAAGGATTGTCTTTCACAACAATGACACCATGTGCTTCAGCTTTTCCAATCCCAGCTGCTATCTGACAGACCAAGATTTTGCCATTTTATTCAGGTTGATGAAGTCTGAAACTAAGCTTTAGAAATTTATGTTTTTCAAATTGAATGGGGGTGGGGGTGTCTTTTTGGTAATGACCACTTCAAAATCTATTCACCCAAAACAAGTTATGTGAGTTTAGAATGAGGTATATAGACAGCAGTTAGTCACCATTGTCTGCATAAGATTTGAAAGCTTTCACTAAAACCAACCACAGCACCTAAGTAAGTGACATGTCAGGCCACACACATGCATGGTTTCAAGTTGTTGCCCATTTGTTATACCATTTTTTAGAGTTCTACTGAAACAGGCTTGTAATTCCTGACAGTTGCAACATTTACTGCCTGACAAAGTAAAACAATACAACATTGATCTGCTCTATTATAATATCACCTTTGTTTCAATAGAGAAATCAACTTCCATATAAATATAGACTCATAGAACTGTTTGTGTTGGAAAAGACATCCAAGATCATGGAGTTCAGCTGTTAACCCAGCACCACTGTATTCTCCACTACACCATGTCTCCCGGTGTCACATCCACACATTTTTTAAACACTTCCAGGGATGGCGATTCCAGCACTTTCCTGAGCAGCCTTTATATGAATGCTTGATAACCAATGCTTGATAACCCTGTCAGTGTAGAATTTTTTCCTAAAATCCAATCTAAATCATCCCTGGTGCAAACTGAAAGACAGTTACTCATTACCTGGGAGAAGAGCCTGACCCCCACCTTGCTATAACCTTTCAGGGAGTTGTAAAAAGTTTTAAGGTCCCCCCAGAGCCTTCTTTTCTTGTCTAAACATCCCCAGCTCTCCCAGCTGCTCTCACAGGATTTGTGCTCCAGACCCTTCCCCAGCTCCAGCAGCTCTTTCTCATAGTGAGAGGCCCAGAACTGAACACAGAATTTGAGGTGCAGCCCCACCAGTGCTAAGCACAGGGGCAAAAAATGGTCATGTGTTCCTTTTAGCTCCAAATCATCCAGTATTGAAGAAGTGGACCTCAAGGGAAATAGGATGTCTACATTTTTAAGAGCATTAAAAAATACATCTATTCTCGTAAGTAAGCATAAAGGCTCTGAAGATGCAAAAGGAGACCTCACGCTGCACTCCTGTTACTCCCATTACTTCCCCAGCGATTTCAGGCTCCTCAGTGCCACAAGAAACAAGACTATGGCATTTTTCTTTCACAGGGTGCTCTGAGAGGAGATGTGTGCTGGGCTTGGAAAAAAAGGGTAGCTATTTTGCTTTTGTTCTGACAGGCAGTGTTTGATGCACAAGATGTCAGTGTTCCAAGTGCTGAACCTCTCCCTTCCAAGCTGCTACTGTTTACAGAAGGGGATTTGCAGCAGAGAGATGAGCTATCTCCTTCTCTCCACCTCAGTGACGCTGTCTCCGCTGCAGCCATCCTTCCTCCAATGTTACAACAGCTGTTCCTGTGGATGTCTATTTTTGGCAGCTATCACTAAAGGACAACAAAGAAACACAGACAGAAGTTTTACTAGGCCACCTTAGTGATCTGTTTGGTCCACAAGCTTGGAAGTTATCCTTCCCTCCTAGGCAGTTCTCCAGAATAACTTTCCAGTTACAGAAATATAAGAAACAAGACTTTTACTGTTATGTCTCCAAAGATAGCTATTTTCAGATCAGGCAGGGCACCAGCCTGATACACTGAAACACATTCTGTAAACTAGAATTGCTTTCATTGCCAAGCAGTTTATGGCACCTCTCCCACTCAGCTGTATCAGTACTGGCTTTGAGTTAGTAATGCCTGTAGCAAAGATATTGTTTCTTCCTAAAGCCAATACTAAAGCATATCTAGAGTTATCCAGGCACATTGATTAATATAATTTTCAAGTATAATGGAAATTAAATGATTTAAAATCTAATTTCAAGAAAATCCAGCTATCAAAAGGCTCTAGATTTCAGCCCCTTCCTCTAGTGAAGAAAATCCTCTTGCTAACTGCTGATAACAAAGACACAGCTAATTAACAGAATTTTACATTGTAAACACTGAATTATTTTCATGTCAACAGCAAAACGTAGTGCACAGAAGAATTGTTAAGGAGATGTATGATTGCACAGGGTCCCTCAAGAGCACACTGCAGTCAGGCCTTGCACATCCAAGGTATGAAAGAGCTCATATTGGTGCTATCTACCCAGCAGCAAGGGGGCTGGATCTGGCTTTGCAAGTGGTGCATGAACAGAGAGAAATGGAAAGCCAACATCAAGAGGCTTGCCTCACAACAGCAGAATGAGCTGTCACACTAATGCATTCAATTAAAAAAAATAAAAAAAATCAAGAGGTATGACAAAAGTACAGCAGATTTCAGCTAAAAACTCAGTTTGTCTAGGTAGGACAATTCAGTTCACTGTCTGGAAGCACCCAACAATAGGGCACAGCAACCAGCAGACGTGCCTGATTATTTCTGCAATCTCACAGAGTGTTTCCATGGAAAAGCAGCAGCCTCCTAGGTTTAACATTCAGCGTCTGACAGCTGAGCCAGCCAAAGCTCAGACTCAGAAGGCTCAAAGAGAGATCACAGACAGCTCTTTGGACGTGGTTCTGAGCAATGCAAGACTAAATCCAGCTCTGAGGAAGAGCCCAACCCCAGGGGTTCTGCTCTGTGCCTTTTATTTACCAGTTAAGTTCCAAATGAAAGCAGAACAGACATCAGAGCAGCACATGGGTGGGAGCTGTGGCCACAGGGCTTTCCCTTCTCCTTAGGCTTCACTAAGGAGTTTCTGAAAAGTCTGTACAGGAACTGAAGGACTGCTCTTGGACAGAACTGGCAAAATAAAGATAGAAATGCTGGAAGAATAGCCTATACATTCCCTCCTCTATAAATTATCTCACAGTAATGACCAAAACCAGTAGGAGAGTAAGGAAATGTAGAGAAACCGATGCAACCACAATGAAGTAACTCACGACATTATGGGTATTCAGTGAGCTTGTCTCCTCCACGCAGATACAGGAAGCTCTCATATTTCATCAATCCAACTTGGAAAGAAAAAAGGTTGTCATAACTCCAGAACTTGAAGTTAGTCTTTGCAGAGGTAATCTGAGGTACAGCAGGAGCAGTGGTATTTGAGCAGTACTAAATATTACATCATGCTTTAGCCCACTGCATGTGGATAACTTATTAGTGGCAAAGAATGCAGCAAAAATTCTTGAAATGCATCTAGCAGATCCACTCATATAATACACATTGATTTGATTTAAATTCCTTTCCAAACTCATCAGGCACCACTTTGCTAGAGGTTTCTAAGGTCTAGGGACACCAGTGCCAGATCCAACCCAAACAAACACTTTTCTGGGCAGTCTGTAACAGTCCTCAGAACAACACCATATTCATTTTACAATACACCTTGCTTTTCTCTACCCAAAATCTCCTTCCACAGGTTAACTAAGTACAAAGCCATCTAAAAAAAACCCCTCATTTTGGAGGGTATTTCATCAGGCAAACTTGGAGCATGCTCCTTCCATGTCCACAGTTGACAGTTCCACTGACAAGAGGAAGGAAAAGCACCCACCTCCCCTGCTAGCTCACACAAGAGAGTTAGCTTTTTTTACAACCCAAATTTACAGGCCACTTGGGCCAAGAGTAGCTATCTGTTCCACTGGAGCTACTCAAAATACTCCTGGGTTTTATTTTTGTTTATATTTCAATGGCTTGGAGATTTCATTGCAGTCTACCTCCTCCCACAAGAAGAAGCAACTATTTTCACAGCTGTGGGGGGAAAAAAAAAAGGAAAAAGAGGTTCTGCCAGAAACTGTTTAGAAAATTTTGATGAATACTGGGGGCCTTGGTTACAGTTAGGACTTCCAGGTGGACTTCTGATAAATATATGGTGCTAGAGGGATACAGCAGGTTGTCTCTATTTCAGATCATTTTCTACAAAAGTAATCAGCCCAGTACAGCCTATTGCTGTACCGTATTGCTGGCAGCAAGCACCTTTTGAAAGCTTGTATTATTATTGCTACTAACATATAATGCAACAAGAGGGATCTTGCAAGGATTGTATTATTTTGCTACAAGGAAACACAAAAGAATATTAGCACAAGTCACTGCAGTACCTTGAAAGGTCTAGAATTTTCATCGTTTGCCTTTAATTGCTTTTACTGCACATAAGGATAAGGAAAAAAAAAAACCAACAAACAACATAAATCAAGACACACCTACAAAGAAAGACTCCACATTCTGAGAAATGAACAAGACTGACACACGTGCAGAAAACAGAACTAATAAGCTGATCTTGTTCACTGAAAAAAATTGTGGAGACACTTTTGAAGTTTTGATTGTCTTTGCACTGGTGAGAAAAATGAGTCCAAAGAATGTAGTATCAGCAGGGGTGAATAATTAACTGCATTTCAATGTTCCTTAATTAATACAATATAGTGCAAGTGTGTATCTATATTGTATATATGCACTACAATAAAATATTTTCCATCCAGTCTGCCTGTACTTACATTTTAAACAGCTAGGGTGTATTTTATATTTTTATATCTAGAAATATATCTATAAATACATGTTGATATATTTAAACAGCACTCTAGTAACTCTATTACCTACACTTAGCTTCCAGGAAAATAAAACCTTTGGCAATGCACTGCAAGGTAATGATGTGGGGGGCCACAGTGACACTCACCCCTCGTCTCCTATCCATAATTTCAAAGATCATCACTATTCTCAGACTGCATGTGACAGAAAAATAGGAAGGAAAGGTCAGGAAAATGTCAGAAACCAAGTTCAAATTTGAAGACAAGTCCATGGTGTGCAATGAGGAAGGTCACAAGCCTCTATTTCTCTTTGTAGTGGTAACTGCCTAGGATCAACACATTCTTCTTCTGCTTCTGCTGCTGCTCATCCAAGCCATGAGAATTCAGTTTAGTGCAACTACCTCTGGACATTGGCAGATTACTTGGTCCTCAACCACAGCAAGAAACAAGCCTTCTTTTGATATCAGCAGAAAAACTGGATCTAGACCACAGATTCACTCCTGCACAGATAAGTTTGGCCACAGGCTACTAGAGAAGTTCCTGGCCTCCTGCAGATTTCTAATTCTTCAAGAGAGATCTATACACGTATCAGCTACAGGCCAAGATGAGAAAAACTGTGTATCTTGTTTTTCAAATATTTCTGAGACTCTCCCAGAGGACATCTATTTAACATCAAAACCAGTAAACTGTTTAAGAAAAAAAACCCACAAAAAAAGAAGACAGCTACTTACAGCTACCCATGCCTTTTAAAGGAATGCCAGTGCCACAAGCAGAAATTCTTACATTCCAGTGATTCTATGCAAGTAAACCTACTTATTTGGGAGGCAATCTTCAAAGTGGACATAGAATGAGCATTATCAACTCATTCTATGAAAAAGGAAGTTCTGAATTTCATAACTTAGTGACATAGCTCAGGAAGTAAGCAACAAGAAGCATTTCAACACATACTAACAGCAGATTGTGTGAGTGGGCACCTATGTCAAAGGAAATGTGACTTTAGAATTTCTCCTTAAAAAGAAAAAAAAAATCCTTACACACTGGGAATTGTTTGTCCCAGTGCCATCAAGAATAGTTATTTTCTTTTCTACATTATGGAAGCTATATTCTAATCTCACCTTTAAGGCCTTTTGGGAACCCTCACTTCTAAAGAAAATAATGAGCAGCTCTGGCTATGCAGAATGTCTGTTACTCTGTAGAAGAGCAGTCCTGTATTTTAGTTTGTTAAGAAGTGGAAACACAATAAGTTGAGAGAAAGGATTTCTATGAGTTACTTTCACTTGTAGCCTCACTATTCTTTTGACAGTAATAAACTGTCTAGTAGTAAGTTATTATTTTCCTGTAGCAGGAAACTTGTAAACAAGACAGGTCTTGTAATTTGCTCCTCCATTTTTGCTTCTCATCATTGTGATCTTTACACCCAACTCCAGCAGGAGGCCTCCAACCCTTCTACTGCCACACATTTGCACCATGCAAAATTCAGCAGAAACAAGCATGCCCTGACTGCAAAAAGCTCCTGACTCCTTTCTGCATTGACTGTTACATTATTGAAATTATATGAGAGAATTTTCAGGCAAAAGAAAAAGACTTGATAATTTCCACCACGCCTCAATTAAAAACAAACAAACAAAAAAACCCAAACAAACAAATAAAAACAACAACACCAACAAAAAACTTCTTAAGATACAGTCCCATAGCATCAGGCGTGGATGATGCCAGCAGCTCTCTAGACAGCTGGACACACCTGTCACAGCACCCACTCCATGCAGCTTCTTCAGAAGTCCATTCCTCAATTTGATTTTTTTTTTTAAAGCAGGAGGAGCGAAGAGTTCTAACAAAAAGGGGAGTCTGTGTCTGCTATACTATTGTTTCAAGAAGAGCGACAACTTGCACATCAGTAAAATTATATTTAATGATCAATAGGAATTCTATAAATACACAAGCTGAAGACATAACAGGAGACTACATAGTGAAACACCCAGCCCTGAAGCAAAATTGGCATGCCTAACCCATCCTGGGAAGATAAATTTGAGAAAACTACCTCATCAGAAGTATGAACTATACACTCTCAGCTTAATAGGAGAGAAAGAAGAACACAGTACTTTTTAATAGTTCTTCAGTTGAAAGCTGTCTGATGCTACCAGTGTAAATCAACCACTCTCATTTTCTCCTAACTACCAGCAAGGCAAAGATGCTCAGCATTCTCATGAAAAAATGGAGCTTAAGCATCATCATCTCCCAATACTGTCCCCTATTTCACCCAGAAACCCTCCTGACCCTTTCATTCAAGCTCTGATTCTATAATTTGAAAGCTCAGTATTAATTATAATGATCTTTTTGGTCATATTACTTCTAGCAACCTCCTGCAGAAACAACAATAACAGCAGAAACATTAAATTTTCACACTCTTTCTTCTGAAAATTTCAGGTTATAGAAGGAAGAGATAGCTGAACAGAAATTAATGAAAGAAAAATCGTGGTTTTCAAAGTCTGTGGTTTGCAGAGTTACCTTTGACTTCAGCACTATAACCATTAGGAGTGATTGCTGTCATCAACAGGAAAACAGCTGCATCCGACAGTCTGCAAAGGGCACTTTCTCATCTGGACTCCAGTCACTTAGAATTCAGTAGCACTATATCATATATTACATTTCCATTTATTTAAACTTATTTTATTTAAGCTTCCATAAAGCTTTTTATGACAAATAATTAAGCCTATATTGTAAGACTGGGATTTTTTTGGGGGGGGAGGTGGGGTGCGGGAGGGTTGACTCCTGAAATAGTCTATTTCCATTGCTTCAGTAAATTGTAATCTAATATTTAATTTTAAGCCAATCCCACAGTATCATGGGACACAATACAGCAAAATCTGTAGCTTAACACGTTTCAGATTCAGCTGTTAATCAGTCCCTCTATTCCATAACAAGTAGAAACTTTAATAAGTTGTGACATTCACACCTGAAAACTACAAAATGAAGACAAAGCACCCCAGAAATGATTTTCAGTTCAGTCCTACATGATCCAAAACAACCAATCTCCAAAATGAAATCACATTTAAGACATGTATTTGTCACAGCAAAGACATCTACATACGTGATTTATCAGAAGTGATGCTAAAAGTGGATATAAATACTCCAGCTGACCCAACACAGCACACCAGCAGTGGAGGATTGCCAAGCTGACCTCAAGTGCATTCCTCTGAACACAACATACATCCTGTACCTCTGCCACTTCCCTCTAGAGCAGCAGCTGGCTGCTAGAAACACCTATGTTTCCTATGCAATGGAGAGAATGTTCAATATTTGATTCTAAAAGGGAAAATTCATCCATTTTGTTTTCAGAAAGACCTTGAACAACAGCAACGATATAGCTGAAAGAGATTCTAGTCACAATTATTTAGCCTATGAGGACACTGTGGGCCACAAGAAGCCTTACAGTCTTCCTCAGTGATCTCTCTGGAAAGCTGAGGGATTATGATGCTTAGATTTGGAAGCAGAAAGATTTGAGAAGTTCTTTGAGGATATACAGGAAGCCTATGTGTTAAGGGCAGTACATGATGATAAACATTTGCTTTTTACTCTATCCTCTTTGACAGCAAGGATCTCTGCTGGATGCTGATTTGGGAAGGCAACCAACCTCTAACCCAAAATAAGCAAAATTGTTATGTGTGTTCAGAGGAATGCTTCTGTGTGCACACTATGGTCTCTCCTGTTTCCAGGAATATAACAGAATAATAGCTATGTTTGATTATATTCAAAAAGCTTTTATTTTTAAATAAACAACCAAAGTCAATGAGTACTTTGGAGTTGGACTTTGCTGCTCGTACACTACATCACAGCAAAGGGAGAAAGCTTCAGAAATTCTGGAAACAGTAGCTTAGCAGTATTTTACCCTCATCTATTCAATATCCAGTTTCAGTAGAAAACTTTTTTTTCCCTAGCCAATAGGAAAAAAAGTGCTAACTCCTTGAAACAGGAAAATTAGATAACAAAACTGTAATTCCTCCAGTCCAATCCATAATTTGGCTCAGATTTGCAGGCAAGAAAGCAGAAGAGGAGCTGCTAGAGAACGCTGACATGCACATAAACACTGAAGGTTTTTAGTGTTAGAGAATACTGGGGGGCAGGGTGCTGGCGGTGAGGCTGTTCGGCTGGTTGGTTTGAAGTCTTATCAACAAGCCAGGCCCTGCAGAGTTATTATTAATCATGATCAAATCACATCAGGTTGTCAACATCTGATTGCCCTTACATTTGTACATTCTGTACATGTCCCTCTGAATTAAAATGGTAAAATATTAATCAGCAGTGGCAGCCCACAAGATATTTTCATGCAGCAAAAGTCAAATAAAGTGGAAATTACTTACAGAGCTAAACAAGAACAAAAGCTCCCTAAGTTTGCTTTGTGCCAAAATCTTCATGCTATCCATATTATTATTCAGCCAATGCACGCTGGAATTTTTTTTCTAAAATTTCTTTTAAATAAAAAGTGTTTAAATGAGCAATGCCATAAAATGGGGTGGGGGGGGGGGAAATAAAAATAAAAACCAGAATGCACACCTACACACAAAAAAGGATACACACTTTTTTAATTTGGGTCTCTTCCCTTTACTGCAGATTCTCAGCAGCTGCCCAGCATTTTGCCAAGTCCGTGGCCACATGCACCCGTGACTCTGACTCACCATTTTAGACTGCAAACACTGCTACTTGAGTTGCTTCCTAATCTTTTTATGGTTTAGGGCATCCTCATTATGACTCTGAAATGAGTTGCACACAGAAAGACATACTCTGTGGTATACACTTACACCTTTAAAAACTAAAAATAACAGAAGGATTTACAAACCACAAAAAAAGAAAAAAAACCCCTCAAACAAACAAACAAACACCCTACCAAACAACAGTTCAGTTTTGCCTTCTCCAAGGATTTCTTTGACCTCTTCTGCACAGGGCTTGAACATCTTCATTGACTTGCAACATGTCCAAGACATTCATCAGAATATTTTGTTAAGACTTTCTGTCAACTACCATGACTGACATGAGACTGTGGGGAGGGAGTGAAGGTGGGGGTGGAAATTATGACTTTTTACCTCTTCCAGAACTGAAACTATTGATATGAATGATTACATTCTCATAAGACTTTCAAAGCAGATGCATGAAGCTGGGAAATCAATTCAAAATCAAGGAAATAAATACTCAGCTACAACAGACATGTATTTGCTGTCTTACCTTGAGGAATACGTTTTTGCAAGATTTGGATCCTAGAGCTCATTATCACCTTATCTGTTGTTTTTTAATGTACCTGAACTCTTAGAAGGAAAAATGAAAAATGAGTATTCAAGAATGAATTCTATCATAAGGTCATAGTTCCTTCAGGACAGAAGCTCACAGTAACTTTAAAAATGAGGAAGATGACTCAAGATACAATATCACATATTATATACTCAATGATAATATAACTTAAGGTCTTGCAGCTAGAGAATATAACTTAAGTTCTTTCAGCTATGGAGCTGAACTAGAGGAAGCAGGAATCATGACCAAAATAAGATTTCTTTTGCTATCCAAGACAACGCAGATTGTGCATTTTTTTTTTTCTCCTTTGGGAGGAAAACCACTACTTTATTTGCCTTACAAAGAATAGCAACCAACAAGAAAGGTTATTTCAGCAGGCCCATGCTCTGGACCATTTATATTTCCAGTTAAACAGCCAGGCATCTAAACTCTTAGAGGAACATTTGCAGACCACAACAGGCAAGCAAGTGTTGTCAGACTCCCTCTGGATCAAGCTACACTTCTTGCTGTCTCAACTCATGCAGTAGTTCAGTTTTGGAGGAATCACAGAAAGGTTTGAGTTGGAAGAAACCTTAAAAACCACCCAGTTCCAGCCTCCTGCCATGGGCATCAGAGGTGTGATTGCTGTCACCTTCCACCACAGCAGACGGATCAGAGCCCCATCCAACCCAGCCTTGAATGCTTCCAGGGATGGGGCATCCACAGCTTCTCTGGGCAACCTTCTCCAGTGTCTCTCCACTCTCACAGTAAAGAATCTCCTCTTAATATGCCCCTAAACTGGAGGCAATACTCCAGATGTAGTCTGACCACTTACAGGCTCACTTTCCATGACACAACACAGCTGGTGCATAAATTATTGTCTCATAAGCTCCCCATATCTGCATTGCTCTCTAAACACCAGCTTCTGCTATTGCACAGAGATTTTTCCATCAGGGACTGTAAAACATTTTTGCCCATAATTAACTGCATGGAAGTTCAATCCATTCATCCACTTCATCAATCCATTTTTCCAGTCTGAAAAAGTCCTTCTGGAAAGCATCCCTACCCTACCCATATCAGCTGGTCCCTCTTCACATAACATCATCCCCAAACTTGCTGCAGATGCTCTGCTTTCCCTTGTCCAGGTAGTTCACAGCAGTATGGAACAGTATCAATGTCAGGGGTTAACCCAGGAAATAGGAATTCCTTTTCTTTCCCTGTCTGCCATTTGGCTGGCCTATCAACTGACCAGTGTCTTCTAAAGGAATACTAAAAGAGCTTTGGGAGCCAAACCACCTCCAGAATCACTGTCCGACCGTGTTGTCCATACCCAAAGGGCAACATTCCCTAAATATAAGTACAACAGCATAAGGTGGCTCCTCCTCTAAGCTCAAATACCAGTCTACCTCCAGGCAAATTGCTTTGCTTAGAGCATAATTTAAAGTACAAGAATCTGATCAGTAACTGTTAGTCACTATCTGTCTTCATCTGCTATGTTTCAAGTGTTTTAAGTTCTTCCCTGTCCTGAAGTGTTTGTGTACATGACAGAAAGAAAGCATAAACAAAGAAAGAGACAAGAAGAACTTTGCAAAGCTGTTCTGGTGGGTTTCTTTCCCAAGGGTCCTTTGAAGAGCTTTTGAGTTCAGTAACTTCATAGAACAGAAAGAATGTTTACATTTTTGGCATATTAAGGCATGGCACAACTATTTGTATAAAAATAAATTGATATAATAAATGTCAGAGTAACATGTTCGGTTTGGGTTCTTTGGCTTTTATTCAGAGAGGGTCAGGGATTAGGAAAATATAATAGCAATATCAATTTATCATTATTCACAGAGAAAAAGTTTGCAGATAATTTTCATAGATGAAGTGCAGCACCACCTTGGAACTTAGCTAAAGTCATATGCAAACTGGTGACACATATGGTGCCTCAGGGAATTTAGAAACTAACAAAAGCACAACTGCTAAAATATCCCTTCAAACAATGCAGTTCATATCATGGAAAAAAACTAATTTGGACTCTTTTTCACTCATCTAGAATTTTTACTTTTGGCTGACCATTAAATCTTGCACAGTTTATTTAGGATGGAGAGGAATAGCTTACATGATTACTCTGGGCAATAGAGAGATTAAGTTTAGATGAGAGGTTACGTTTAGACAAGAGATCATAGACTATCAAGAAGACACCATTGAAAACATGTAAAATTAGTTTTAAAAGCCTTTCCATTCAGAAAGGTGGCTTCACCTTCTAGGAGATAAATGAGCTCCATTAGAAACTATGATACCTTACTCCTTTTCAAAGAAGAAAATTGACTCTCACCACTGTGTCCTCACTTTCAAGTGCAAAACCAATTTAGAGATATCTGCATTTGTCACAGAGACACTTTGAAAGAAAAGAAAAAATGAAACAAAACCAAAACCAAACAAATAGAAAACTATTAATGAAGAAATGTGGGAAATACGGTAATCCAAACAACGATGGAATTATGATGATATCCTGCATGAAGAACTTAAAACATAGAAATTCCTATGGTAAGCTACTGAGTTGCTTCAAGAAAACTAAGTTCAAAATCTTTGTCTCTGCAATAAATTTTTTCTTCAACATATTCCTTCATCAGTTCTCTGTGCAGACTTCTGTGTGCATAACCCCAGCATTAATAATCCCACTGACTATGAACATAGGAGGAGGAAACAACAATTAATTACTTGAGGCTGTGCAGATATTTATAAGGCAAGAAAAATGAACATGCAGTTCTTGATGGCACCCATGGTGTTTTTAGGCAGTTGCATGTGAGAGAAAAAAAATAAAGGGCCTCAGGAATCAAAATAAAAATCAGACTTTGTTCTAATATGGGACAGAGGAAACTGCTTTCCCATTAGAGGACAAATAAATATCACCAACTGCCTGACACAAAAGGGAAGAGGAAAACAACAGGAAAACTTGTCAGCTGGGGAAAGCGGTAATCAGCTGCCAGGGATCATGTTAGGGCTGCAGTTGCTTGTCTTTGCCAAGTTTAAAGAGTTAGCTGTTCTAAAAGTATATTTGAAAAATGCCACTAGGGAGTTTAGATACTGACCTTGTATGGAAAAATTCCACTGAGAAGACAGCAAATTTCCAGGATCCCGGGAATTTTGTTAAAAGTCATCTCATGATTTCCCAGGTTCAGCATCAAAAGAGCTATTCCAAAAATGCAACCAATGTTGCTTTTTTCCCCGCTCACATCCCTACCCACAGGGCTGCCAGTCTCCCATGTGCCTGTCTGGATTTAGTTCTGTACATCCCACTCCAAAGGGAACAACTTCTAGACTGAGAATGTTGCTACTACTATATCATCACTAATCTATTTTTACTGGCTGATGCATGGGGCTTCTGGGAAGACAGCAGATATAACATTTCTCTCGGTATTTTAAGATTATTCATGTACAGGGCTCTCAGCAATACTATTTGTTGATATTTTAGAGAAACACTGTTAATAAGCTCACAAGTATTTTAGGACTTAAGAGGCCTAAATCTAGTAAAAAAACCCAACCAAACAAAAAAATTCAAGAAGAAAGCAACAAGGTTTTCCTCATATAACAGTGTGCTTGAAACTAAACTACTTTTTTCAGATATTTTAAAGTAGTTTTAAGAGAAAAGTCTGTATGGCACAGCACTGATACCAAGAGACATGAAGCATGATCAAACCACCATTGCGATATTTCTGAGAGTTTAACAGAAACCCCCTCAAACAGGTAATGAAGGAAGAAGTGATGTAAAGGTGCACAAAACAACAAAAAAAGTGATTCATTATATAACATCTGCACTTAGGTTTCAAACACATCACAGAGTATCAGCTGGAAAAAGCATAGAAAAGACAGATGCAGGAAGAAACCCAGATCCATAAGCACAGTGTCACATCCTTTAACACCCCCACAATCAGCTGACATTTATTTTAACCCCTCAAGACAACCAGGAAACATTTATTCCAGATTACAAACTTTTAGCCAGAAATTCTGCTACCCTTTCTCTTGAATAGAAGCAACCAAATGACCTAAAATTCACCACTTTTGAGGGACGAAGCAGATGCAATTTTTTTCCTCTGTAGCAACAAGGTTGAGTAGTACCCCATGTGTGTGGGGAGCTACTTGGCACTGAAAGAGATAATTTGCCAAAAGACTAGATGGCTATCATCAGGTACTGTTATAAAAGCTTAAACAGCTATGTAGCATGCATGACAAAAAGTAGAAGCCACTGGAAACCACAAACATTATACTAAACAAAGGGCAGAATTCTACTGGAACCTGACAGATGATTACTTTGTAGTGTTCCCCTCCACCATTATCCCAACAGCAGCAATGCAATCATGGTTATTGTATTTCACTGCTGTTTCAGAGCAATCAGCATGGATGTTACTTTTAGTGACAGATAAATCTCTAAGGCAGTATAAACTTCCTGATGAAAAAGTAGCCAGCCAACCACTTACTGTCCTATTTATGGAACAAACTGCTCCATGAAACAGGAACCTCAATATCCTACTTCAGTCTCAAAAGTCTTATCAAGGGACACAGAAGGAGAGAGAAAAACTAAAGACAGGACACCAAAGAAGCTTTCCATATGTACAGAGTGGCTTGACTACATTCAAGCGAAATTTAAATTTAAAAAAAAATTTAATTAACAATCACACTGCAAAAGTCAGTTAGAAAGTGTCTTCTTAACAAAATGTGTGTTTCTTAGCCCATCCTGTCCACTGCACTAGTACATATACAACAATGACATTTGAAAGTTCAAGTGTCAAGATGTGTAAAAGTGCAAAGAAAGTTTATCAAATTTACAATTATCTGTCAGATATTGTACCTTCCGGAGGTATGAAGATAAAAATACGTTTCTGGAATGCATTCAAAAGAAGGATAGAAGTTTTAAAAATAAACCTAACTGCAGACACTGACACCTGCTCACCAGTTTCATTTTGACTATTTGACAGACATAAAATACTAATGAGGAACACTTACTTTTTCTTTGATGTTTTAAATTTTTGTTTAAAAACGGACACAAGTTTCACAAAAACACCCAAGCTATTCTCTGAGATATCTCAGTGATCACTGGGAACCTTCACTACATAAGGCCTGCATTTCATTAAATTTGATTCTCACTGCAGTTACAGTGAGGAGTATCACAGCCTTTATGTTCCACATCTTACAGTTGTAGTGCAGACTGATTAAAAAAAATAAGATAGAATTATCATGAGCTATTTCTAGGCAATGTCAGGATCCTAAAGACAAAAATTCACAGGAAGATCACATATCAAGGCAGTAGAGAAAAGAGCATAGGGTTAGGACTTCTTGAACTGTGGCAGATATCTCAAATAAAAGAATGTCCAAGAGACCAGGAGAGAACAGAAACTTTTGAGCCAGAAAGTGCCCTGAACAAAGCTATGTATGGCCAGCTCAAATCACTGAGGAACTCTGATGGAAAGAAGAAATAACAGTAAAAAAGAGCTCATGACAGAACCAGCTAAGCAAACAACTTTCCAGAACAGGTGTCTCTGGGAGAACCCAAGAGACATCAGCTGCACAGGAGCAGCCCTCACTCCTGCACGTCAGCCTCCCCTGCTGAGGAAGGGCTCAGCCACACCTGAGGCTGAGCATGGAAACGGAGAGATAGCGAGTCTAAAACCCAAACTTGTCATATATCCTCACTGTGTGTAAATTGCAGTTCTCTGGCTGTAGTTGGCTTGGTTTGTCTTGGTTGCTTTAGACATACATGAAGCAGCTTAGGAAGAAGGAAAGGTTGATTTTTTCAAATGTGCGACAGACAACACTTCAGCTAGAAACAGTAAGTGCAGAAGTCACCTTTGCTTTTGGTTTTTTGGACTTACAAAACCAAAACTGGATTCTCCTTCCCCAGCCTGGCTTCTGTAAAATTTACAGAACTGAAATGAGCAACATTAATGTACTTTCTTCCAAGCAAACATTTTCCATTGAAAATGCTATTTCATACACATAACATCAGTTCTTTACACTGTGTTCCCAGATCTGCTACAAGGATACAAATGCCTTGTTTAAATAATCATTTTCTTTCCTCCTTGCTTCAAACCACACACAGCTCCAACAAGAGAGAAGAACTTCATGGTTCCAGCAAGACAGCAGAGAGGAAATATCTAAATAAGGCTTTTCACCTGTCAAAAAGTACAGGTAGACCAATGTAGCTCATTCTTTAGCCATAGATTTGTGCTTTGAAGTTATGCTTTTCCAAACAAGACCCCATCTACACTTCAAATACAGTGAGCAGATTTACTCTCAAAAAAAAAAAAAAAAGAGAAAAAGTGGAAAAATAAGTCTGAACAGCAGCATTCAGTTTTGGTGGTGCTCAGTGTACTCAAAAGCTTGACTTCCTACCCTTTTTACTCTCCCCAGATGTACCAGAAAGACACTGCCTTTCCTATGGCTCTGGCTGAAATCTTAACCCCCTATCTTTGAGCACAGAAGTGGTATTTGAAGTAGGCTCCACATTCAGGTCCCACCACACTGAGTTTAGTGCAAAAAATGTAAAAGACTGAACACCAGTACATAAATCATCTACAAAGAAAACCATTGCTAAACAGAGGTCAATAAGTGGTTTCAATATACCACCAAGTTAAACCCACTCAGGTTTGTGTGGCCATCTTGCAAACACCATGGCAAAGAAGTTTTAAATGTCCATTGGATTAGGATGACAATCTAAATCCCACCACCAGCACTAGTGGTCTGTCAATGACCATCCTGCAACTCCTAAGTTAGAGCAGTCCTGACAGAAATCACTTCCAAAAAGACTTTTCCATTACAACAGTAGTAGGATATTAAGTGTTCATTGTTCCCAATATTAATTGAGAAATAAAATATTTTCAATAACTGAAGCATTTTTTAATGAGAAAATAAGTCAATCCTTATAGGCCAGTGCAGGCTTCCTAGTGATATATTCTGGAATTGTGAACATTGTGAGCCCAGGAGTCAGCTGAAGGAAGGAAGGTTTTACTTTATGCAAAGCAGCTTTGAGTACTGTGAGATATCAGGACCTTACCCAGCATGTGTGTTGAGTGCTGTAAGAGCTTCTGAAAACAGCCTTGAACACTACCAAATCATGTTAATAACCATAAAAAGCATGATAAATTGAAGAAGCAGAATTTGGGCAGTTGGGGGGAGTCATACTTGTTTTTTCCTGCACATGGCAACATACCTACGCAGAGCAAAATTGGTTAAAACGTACTAACACTTCATAGGAGAATTCCCAAAAGTTCTCCCTTTCATTTACCTTGCTCTAAAAGAAATAAGCAGTAGCTTTCCCTTTTCATGGGAAAATGAGCAGCTCTCCATTTTTGGTATTTTCTTCTGTAATTGTGGAACTAAATAGCATAGCAGAGACCTCAGTGACACGTTCTTCATCTTAAGGCAGATTTAGAATAGCCTTGAAAGAAATGCCATGCAAAGACTCATTTTCTAATAGAGCCCCCTTTTTCCATCTTTGATCCTCACAAACTCGCTCTGACAGCTACAATACAGAAGGGGTCACCACCACAAGCTGGCTATTCTGATCACCTCCGAGAAACTGGCATCCCAGGAAAGAGGCAGGAAAACAGTTCATGGGAACAGCACATATAACAGAGTGAACAAAATGGAAATTCAAGGGCAGTGACATGCCTGGCTATTGCATAGCCATGTCATACAGTTAATGGAATTACGTGGCAGCAGTCTTTCCCAGAGAAGTAAATCACTGAAACATTTCTGAAGCGTGTCTGCCAAACACCTCATATTTCATTTATTATCCTTTCACAGCAGCAAGTTGCTCACCAACTAAATTTCCCTCATTTGAGATAGGCATAAACCCTTCAGACTGATCTATTTAACAAAAATGAAAGTCACCTTTAAAAAATAGGGAAATTGTTCATAAAAGGTCTCTATTGGAGCTTGTAAATCCCACCAAAGCCCCTTGTAATTGCACACACACATTATGTACCCATACACCTTGCAGTCCCAAGCATCTTTCATTTTTCCTGAACTATTTCCAGCACTTTTTGGAAAAGAGATTATTTATTCTTAAAGAAAGCATGTCCATTACTGCATGGATGAGCAGAGTGCCTGCTGCAGCAGGTCAATAAGGCACTGCAGGAAGGGCAGCGCTGCTCTGCTCCCCCTTCAAAGACAGATCACAAGCACTGCCTTCATTAACAAGTATTGACTACCCTCTCTAATTACTGCATTCTAAACCTGGCGTTTTCACTGCAGCACAAACCTCAGCTGTCCACAGAAGCCATTTGCTCAGCTTACATTTAGCTTTTACTGACAATTTCACATGCTGAAAAAGGGGCAGAAACCATTGTTTTATACATAGGC
This sequence comes from Pyrgilauda ruficollis, assembly GCF_017590135.1. NCBI lineage: Eukaryota > Metazoa > Chordata > Aves > Passeriformes > Passeridae > Pyrgilauda > Pyrgilauda ruficollis. The sequence continues at coordinate 2,760,459 of NW_024529933.1, forward strand.
ATTTCTTCATCTCCAAAAATAGTTAAAATACCTAGAAATTTTCTTACTGATATTAATGCACCAAATTAGATACCTGAATCTGTTGGTTTACACATATAAAGTTAGAAATAAAAATCCAATATTCAGACTTGTAAATTAATGAAGCAGTTTTCAGAAGAGCTCAATCTCAATACCTCAGAAAACAGGATATTTAGCTTTTACATATGCATATAAAATCCTGGCTGCAGAATTGAAAACTCCAAACTTGCTCTCACAACTCTCTGATTAACCCCACTGAGTAATACCTTTGCTTTTCCTATGCATAATTTAGAAACAGACAATCAATCCCAATTAACTGCAGGCAGGAATTTAATTCTGAATCACATTGTTGGCAGAATAGAATACTGCTTTTCTATTCCCCCCCCCCCCCCCCCCCAATTTCTTTTTGTCCTTCAGTGTTTCTCAGTAAACAAATCCCTGATTACTTTTTCACTTAAACATTTACTGCATTAAATATTTGCCTTAAGGTAAGAAGTTCTATGGAAAACTACAACATCCACACCCTACCCTATTTTTCTGAAGGATTCTTGTCTACATGCAGGAGTTTATTTACTTACCAGTGAAGACATCTATGAGCATTTGGTAAGAAATTAGGGATTCACACTTTCTCCTTAGGTCAAAAGAGATTCTTTCTACACCAGGCTGACTCCGTGCTGTATCCTCAGAGCCACCACCCAAGGTGGCTGCACAACCTATACACTGAAGGGCTCGCTGTCTCTTTCACTTCCTTTTGTGGTTTTCAAGGCCAAAACGAGAGGGAGAGCTTTTTTTCCTCACCAGATTATTGCACTCTTCAGTTATTTTATGAATATGTAAACATGTTTTTAAAGAGAGAGCTTTGTTCTCACATTTTGGTCTTATTTGTGGATGCAGAGAAAGATGGCAAGACCCCACAGAAGCTCAGAACACCAGCATTTCATGCTTACTGTTCTCTCTCCATGCATAACCTCCTCCAGAAAGCAGATACTTCAATGAGTAGTAAAACTCTACCCAGACAAATGGAAAGCACAGTAATGTGGCTACCAGATGGATATATTGTTAGACTGCACTCATCATTCCCTGCAGAGCAGCATCATTGCCTGCTGAGCATTGCCCATCCTTCCCACAGGAATGAGTGAGCTGACATCAATAAAAAGTGGGATTTTTGTCACCCATACCTGATCCTTGCCAGGTTATCTGTAAAACAAGGCATCCATATTGAAAATACTTATGAGATAATCATAAACAAACTTCACACCTTCAGCTGTTTGGTAGAAGGAAGAAGTAAATTTTTTGTTTTGAGATCTGGGACGCAAAGAATGCGAAGCTTATAGCAATTGCTTCTCAGTTTTGCAAGTACAGTAATAAGCTCATATAAACCAGTTTTGGAATAGTCCTGCAGCTGAGACATTCTGTATTCATTTCACACTGGGTCAGTGTTTTGAAGGATGTCTCTTCACAGCACTGCTCTCAAAGCAAAGAAATCTCAGTATCAGCAGAGCAGGCCAAAAGCAATAATCTGATAAGTAATTCCTGTTTCTCTAATTTAATAGTGTGTGGTGTAAAAGCACCCTAAAATATAGAAATATTAATCTTTTCATCCATAGTCCTTTCCTGCTGTTTATACAGCAATATGAAGCTTTGATAATTATTTGTCCAATAAGATAGAGATATCAATCAAATAAAACAAAGTAGCTGCTTCCCCTTTGTGAAGGTAAATGGAGTTCTGATCCTTTAAAGTTTCTTTTGCAGAGAAAATAATTCTGAAGGTAAAGCTATACTTATCACACAGACTAAGATAAATAGGTCAAAATTATTTTATCAAAGGAAATACTTTCAAAACATTTGAAGGCTGATTATTTGCTCCTGACATGAAAAATACACATAAAAATGAGAACATTACAAATGAAAACATTATGGGTTTGAATAAATAGGTTGTAAAGAGCCTCAATCCATTCAAACAGTATTACTTGCTATACAGGGCTGCTTAAAAATAAAATAAAAATGTACAAAAATTTACTAAATTTGGGACACGATATAGTACAGGGTCCAGCATTTTGGCTTACAATTTGACAAGACAGTCCTAAAAATCATTTGTTCTTATTTAGATGGAAGCACACTTGACAAGTACATCTGCTTCACATGTCCAAAAAATTACAGCAAATAACTTCTATATCATTTCTTATCATGCTGCTCAATCACAAAGAGGAGTGATAGGAAAGAAAGTTGCTGAGACAAATTTTGCCTAGCATCAGCAGAGTCACTAAGGGATTCAGAGAGGCATTCAACAAGCTCTTAGAGCAGTTTCTAAGAGAGAAGGTGAAGTGTTAAGTTGCACAGACACAGGGAAAATGAGAAGTGCGTTACTTTGGGGTTGGGTTTTTTGCCTTTTTTGTTTTTTTTTTTTTTTGTTTTTTTTGGTTTTTTTTTAAGAGCACCTATTGCCATGGAAGCAGAAAGCAAAACTGAGTTTTAGAAAGATTTCACTACCCAGCATAAGTAACCACACTGCAGATATGAAAAGCATAGTGCAGGAATTACAGCAAAACCACTAAAAACTTAAGGAAATTTTACCTTTTATCCATTTTCATTGGCAATTTATCCTCAATTCCAAATTTTCATCATTGATCTCCAGCTTACAAGTAGCCACTCTCAAGGAAAGAAATATGCAGGTAAATTGCTCTGTTTTTATACTAGATTTTGAAATAAGGATAGAAAACTATCATGCAGAGCCATTGCTAATTGTAACCATTTTACAATTAATCACAGATTAATCTGGGAAAGAGAAACCTTTTGAATTAAGTCTGTGGGAAACAAGTCTGTGTTCTACATGGTCATATCTCTTTCAGCTGATCATAAAAAGACCAGGTCTGCTTTTATGTAAATATGCAACAGACAGGTCAGCAATCCCTTCACCTTTCATATGACATGGCAAATTTACTCAGGACAACCATTTCTATTGAATTACAGCAGTATCAGGGACAGCATATTTGCAAGCAATTCACAATTAAACTAAACCTTAGAAAAATTAAACCTGATTTACTGGCTGTAGGTCAGTACTCAAGATTTGCAAAGAGTTTGAAAAAGCTCAGTGTATGAACATCTGCAAAATTATAGAATGGTGTGGATTGGAACAGACCTTAAAGATCATCTCATTCCAACCCCTCACCATGGGCAGGTACAATTTCCACCAGACCAGGTTGCTCAGAGCCCCAACCAAACTGGCCTTGAGCACAACTTCTCCAGGCAACCTGTGCCAGTGCCCACCACCCTGTGAATAAAAAATGTGTTCCTAACATCTAATATAAATGTCTCCCTTTTTTTTAGTTCAAAACTGCTCCCCTTGTCCTATCACTATCAGTTTGTGTATTAAGTTCTCTTCCATATAAGTCATCTTGCTGTTTTGTTAAAAATTACGCTGGAGCGAGGAGCTCCATCTGAAGATACATATAAAAGAAGATAGAGGAAACATATAACTAATGCTGTTATCAGTTTGCTTTTTTCTCTCTGAATATGAAAAGTTCAGAACCTCTAAGGAATTTAATATCATACCCCTAAACACTGTTAAATCAAACACTGTCTGTAGCCTGAGCCCAAAATTGCCAGTGCAGGAAGGAAAACCAGACCAGCTTCGCTGAGCCACAGCCAGCTGGAAATTCAGCAGTAGCCCCTGCTGCCAGAACACAGCGCTGCCACAGCCCCAGCTCTAGCCCAAGGGATGGCAGCAGGATGGGGAACTCTGATAGCCCAGCCCCTAAATCCTGCCATCCCCACTGCTGCGTGTGCACAGCTGCTGTGCTGAACACGCTGCAGCCTTCCCTCCCTGGTTCCGGCACTGCAGCAATTTATTGTGCTTTTCTTAGTAAAGGTTGGTGGAGAATTCAGTGAGATACCATGAGGGAAATAAGATTTTAAATTCAATTACAAAGTTAAAAAAAAAAAATTACTGCATTTACTTTGCCTGCCTGTTTCGAGCCTAATAAGTGCAGGACTCCTATTTAAGTCTGTGTACAGACATGGAGTTAAATATTCATGTGTCAAGACTTGCCTACATGTTGTTTTATTGATATTTGTCAATAAAGAGCAGCTGCTCATATCTCAAGTTTATATAGGTATCATGTACTAAGACTGAATTTTTACATTTTCAACACAGTGCACTATTCTGTGGGTAAACCAACATGACTAATGTTTTGAAAGATACTGAAGTAGAATAAAGTAATAAAGTTATTAAATATAAATTACCTTATTAACTTTATATTGGAATTATCTTAACAGAAGTAAAATAAAATTCTGCATTAGATTTCAAAACTCAGATTCTTGCAATAGACATAATGTTGTTAAAGTTACCTTCCTTTTAATCTCTGAGGAGCTGAAAAATACAAGTGTGCTTTTAGCTTATTTTTTTGATTCAAACACCTGAATTAGAATTAATAGAAAGAATTCACCCTTGCTTCCTTTTTAATATCAAATAAATGAATCAGAGAAGACATGCAGTCATTCCCCACAATCAGGAAACAAATATTATGCATCTTTTCAGAAACTTATTTTGCTTATATATTCCTAAATGTATCTGCTAAGTCCTAATTAGGGAACAGAATAGTATTTAAAAATAATAACAAAAAAAACCCCATCCCACAAACCCAAAATCCCACACTGCCGAGTTAATAAGTAGAAAAGAGTAAAAGAGTTGATTTTCTACACTCACCAAATAATTAATTACACAATCGTAATTTAAACTGCAGATTGTTCAAAGTTATAATATCCACACATAGAAAAAAAAAAACCAAAACAGGAGGAGAAGCATGCATTCCACACAAAATTTGGTTCTGAATTTGCACATATGTCATTCAAAAGCTTATGGTAAAAATGGAGGTTCTTCTTCATGATCAGAGTTTCATTATCTAGTTTTATGTGGCTTGCTAGCAGACACTGTAATGCAGTTCAGAAGTTTTCACTTAGAGTTTAATATGCTTACTAATTATCAGAATTCTCCTTCCTTCTTTCAATGCATGCCCATGCACCAAGAAAAAAAAAAAAAAAAAAAAAAAAAAAAAAAAAAAAACCTTAGGAATTGGGTCCTTTCAGCATCATGCAGTCCTCTCCATAGTTACTGAATAGCTCCTGCTTTTTGAATCCCTTGCATACTATACCTGAAAAAATCAGGTAAAATCCTATCAGAAAGCTGGTCCTGCTTCTATATTTGCCACAGCAAATATTGTATTTTAATTTCAAACAACCTGCTCTTCCACACATAGCAAAACAAAACAAAACAAAAAAAAAAAACCAAAAAAAATCCAGCTGCAGGATTTAATATCCCCCAGCTCTGTGTACTTCGGTTTCCACCTCTGCTAGCCTTACTCACACTTAGTGCTGTCTGTCAGCTCACTGACTATAATAAGCATGTAGTCCTTGTCAGTCTCAGGCAGGATAATGTATTCTCACTTCTCATATTTAAAAAGCATTTTTCCTTCCTGAAACTGAAGATAACATTTGACAGCAAGCAGCTACTTTGTCTGACTTCCTGAAGGAGGAAAAGTGCTTGGAGAAATTGCTCCATTTCCATCCCAAACTATAGATTCAGGGTGGTACAGGGGCACAAAGAACCACCTGAGAATGGAGGTATGGATGGGAAGCAGAGAGGGGCAGGAGTGGTTCTTTTCTTCCATAACTACTTTTGTACAAGCAAACAGAGCTCAGCAGAGCACTGTGGAAAATTATGATTACTAAATATATGCACTCTCATGGTGTCCACAGAGAACAATTAATCTACTTCTGCTCAGGTTTCTAATCTCCTTCCTTGCAGTGAGAGGAAGGAAAGAGTGAAAGATTTTTTTGGTTTTTTCTGTTAAGCCAGCAACAGTGCGAGCACTGCACACCACAGAGCAGCAGATTGAACAAATTCTTTTTCCTGCAGAAAACTCTCTCCAAAAACACACTCTAACACAGAATTCTGTAATTTTTTTTTTTCCCCTGATCTATCAACTACCTCCACCTCTAGGCAAAAGGAAACAATTGGAAAGGCTGGTGCTGCAAAGGAACACTTGTGACACTTTATGGGTGCCAGCACCCATAACTGGAGTTTTTGCTTGCTTTGCTCTGGAGTTACATGTCTGCAAGTGAGGATCTGGATTCTTTCACTATATTTGAGTATTCCTAATATCACACCTAAACAAATAAACTGGAAAATAGTTATAAACTGTTGTGCCCCAGAGCTGTTCCCCATTGCAGGTACTTCAGCAGCCTTACCTACCCACAATTATAGACACCAGTCATTTCCTCTGTGTCCATTTAAAACCTCTTTGTCATTTGAAAGGACTACATTAATATTTTCTCAGAAAGCCATAGTGAAAATAATGAGTTTTTAGAGAAAAAGAGTCTGAAATATCTGGATCAAAGTAGTTTTAGAAGACTGTGAAGACTTTCTGATGTGAAGACTTTCAGAATCCTGGTCCATTGTCATATACATTCTGTATTTCAGATAAATGCTGGTCACAGATGCCTTGACCCCAACAGAACACAAGCAATCAGTAAAGGGCTTGGCAGATGCCTTTAATCAACATGTTTAACCCCATGGGGGGAAAAAAGTAATGTGACTGCTTGAGATTGTGACAGTTTGCACACAGCACCCCTGAAACACTCCTGTTTTCTAAGCCTTATGTAAGCCTTTAAATCAACAAATCATAAGACATGCATGGTGAAACTACCTGATCCCTTTTTCATTTAAAACCTACCACTGTCCTATCTCAACATTTTTTGTAAGAAACAAGAGGCAAAAAACTCAATTAAGATTCATTTGAATCAGTCCCATACAAGACCTAAATTGCACTTGGGACCTAGCAAAGAGGGCACAATATTCACAGTGGTAAGGTACATGATATATACCACGCTACAACACCCTGATCTTATTCAGGTTCTAAAATGATAGGCCTACTTTTCTCCAGCAGTTCAACAGGCACAGGCTGTGACAACAGCCCCGAAAAATCCCATAAAAACGAGTGAACTTTACAGTCGGCACTGGCCACCTGGGAAAAGCAACCATAATAGTGTTAAAAGGTAACAGTTGTTAAAACCAGGAAGTAATCATTCTCCACAGTTATGATGAACAGACACTTGTTTGTTTAGACTCCATGAAAATCCTTTGAAGAGGTAACTCGCTTGGGTTTTGAAGCTCCTTTAAATTCCTTATTAATACACACAATGTTAATATTGTTCTCATTTCTATGAACAAAAAGCTTTTCATATATGCCATGCACAAGCAGCCCTTATACAGAAAAGAAGTAAAAGGAACAGTTAAAGGGGCAATTCTGCACGCTGAAGTTGAAGACCAAGGTTTGCCCCCACCAGCACGAGCCAGGTCTCCTGCTGGCTATCCAAGCATTTGGATACTTCTCTCACCCTCGACTGAATGTCAGGAATGTTGTTCTAAGGACACCCTCTATACAGGACAGGGAAAGGATGTAGGGGGGTTTAGAAGCATGTGCACAACTCATCTCTTGGGCTGTTGTGTTTTGACCCCTCCACAAACACAAAAGCCAGGGCAATACCCCCTGCTGCCTCACCAACCTTGCCAGGCTTAAAGAGAACCTTAACAGCCTGCCCAGGCACCTGCCTGCCCTTGACTTGCAGGTCTGGTGAGCCCCTTTGCCCCCTGGATCAGTTATAGATTAATAAATTATGAAGAACACTGTTTCCTGCATTATCATGCAGAACTTAATAGCAGACAGAGGTAACTACAGAACAACAGTCTGTTCAGATTACCACAACGTGGTCAGCTTAAGCTGCCGCACTACATCCACCCTGCTTTCTAAAATGGACAATGGTTTTTAGTAGCAGATTGATGCAACTTGCTCTTAAGTTTAATAAAATTCACATTGCTCTATATTTAGAATTAAAATAACCCAAAACACAAATGCTGAATAATTTTATGCACTGACAGCAATTCTGATTTTATTGTACAGACCACAAAAAACCAGATGTTTTGCAAAGCCTTTCCTAGAACCACATTTTCACACAAAAATTTCCAAGCTTTTGTAATAAAGACATAAAAGCCATCTTTTAAAGCTTCAAGAATTAAGAATTTTCAGGCTTTTGAAAGCCATCCCCAGGTGCCTCATCTCACATTACTTTCTTGAATGCTCTAGTACTAATCTATAGGAGAATAATTGAAGTACAAAAGGATTCTACGCTCGCAGATGAAATACAGCTACTTAATAAGGAGAGTTAGTGTCAAGACTGAATAAAAAGGAATGTACAGTATGTTTGTATTAAGACACGGACATTTTGGCAAGAGTCATCTAAAGAAAAGGCTGATAGCAGTATAATTGCATAAAACTGAGAAAAAATTCAATTCTATCAAAAACAATTGACTTTTCCTGTATCAGTGACTTTGCTTTGATTCTTAACTCACCAATTCTGAAGAGAGACCTAATTAGTCAGTAAGTTTAATTTCCTGACTCAGTTACTGATGTTAATATAAATAATGCATATATACTAGTATTCAATTAAGGACATGAAGTATCACAGACAAGACAGTGAATGATGGTGATGGCAAAGAGGAAAAACACTTTAATAACTCACTACAAGTTGTCATCAAGCCCTTGCAATACAAGACAAAATACTTAAAAAGCAATCTGCCTTCAAATATTGCCTGCTTTAAAAGTTTTACAATTCAGGGAATACCTGTTCCATGGTAGAAGAGAAACTAGGAGCCTGCTCTCCTGTGAGCTGGCAATACTACAGCATTCAAGAAAGTCACATGGCATATGACAGACTCCTGAGCTTAAGCAACCAAATGGCTCAGCCTAGTAGGAAGATGAAGCCTTAAGTAAATTTAAAAAGTTTCCCTACCCCAGATTTCTAGCTGGAGCTTAAAGGCTGGACAATCCCCAAAAGGAGCAGCAACTGGTTGGGTCAGGATGCTCAGCCAGAAGCAGAGGCAGTGGCAGGGAGCTCTGCACTCTACCCTAGATCTTCTACCTTGAGAAGCCACCAGGAATGGGCAGGTGGATCTGCCCTCAAGTTTTCCAGGCTGAGGCCTCTCATGCTTCACAGAAACAGAAGACACACCGAAGATACAGTTAGAAACTTCTGTTGACTTCTGGCCCTTTTAAGGGTTTGGCTTTTTATTAGCTGAGCATTTGATATTTCTGTGCCAGGCTTTTGGCTCTGCTGGTCGCCTTTGGGGACTTTGTGGCAAGTGAGAAGCAGAAGTCAACAGAGAAGTTTCTAACTGTATCTTCAGTGTGTCTTCTGTTTCCGTGAAGCACGAGAGGCCTCAGCCTGGAAAACTTGAGGGCAGATCCCCCTGTCCATTCCTGGTGGCTTCTCAAGCCTGGCACAGAAACATCAAATGCTCAGCTAATAAAAAGCCAAACCCTTAAAAGGGCCAGAAGAAATTCAGCCACTGAACCAATGACTTTTAATCATTGTCCACCACTGTCCCTCTCCAAGCCTCATCCAATTCTGGCCACACCAGCATCTATGTGGGAAGGAAAGTGCCCGCAATCACCCATGAGGGGAAGGCTGTGCCTCCAAGCTACATTATCACCTGTGCTGCAAGACATTTGTTCAGAAGTCATTAACAGATCACAGAAATTCCCATGTCACCATACAGTCCCACCACATTTTTCCTTCTTTCCAGGCTATTTAACTTGTTTCACATTAACATTTGACATACTTAGCATTAATACTTATAATGAATGCTGTATCATTGCTCTGTTCTACCTTCCACTCAGTGTCTTTTGCCTCTAATTTTAACACATTTTATGCTCCATTTTACTGAGTTTCAGTGCAATCAGAGGTGTCAAATTGCTCTGAAACTCATTAGAAATACATTTCTTTACATGTCTAGTTTTGCAGATTACTGTAGAAGTAATTTTCCTTCTCTGCTGTTTTTACTCAATTCTCCTTGTATTCTGGTATCACCTTACTGCTGCATATCTGCACCCTGGGACCACATCTGATTTCTACATGGCTTGCCAACATTTCAACAGAAACCCATCCTCCCTTCCCTACATTTACTTCAAAAGTCTTTTCTTCTGCTAAAGGCTTGTCTCTGTTAAAATTTTATTTCCAAGGAAGCTAGGTGAAGAAACCATTAAAAATTCCTCTTTCAGTTTCCTCCTTTATGCTCAAGTTATTTACACAACCTGGTGCTCTGGGGATACCCTCCCTAAGCAGCATTCTCTCTCCCTTTGTCAGGAGTACAGGAGTTTGTTGACAGTGGTGTGAATCTATCGAGCTGTCCTCTGCTATGCAATTGATTAAAATGTTTTGACCATCAATAGCTGAAGGCAAAGTTTATTCACAGATTTAACATAGATGAAAAGATCATTCTGATTGTCTGAGTGTAAACATTCATCCTGGATCCCCTTATATTCAGAACAGCTAATATACACAGCATCCCATTCTGGAACAGAAAGCCATTTTTTTCCTCTCATAGAAACAGAGTTGCAGCTACAAAATTCACAGTCAGTAATTTGATTAAAATATTGAATTGACAGAAATGTTTTGAAGAAAATCTACCCAATATTAAGAGAACTAGAGAGAAAAGCCCACAAGTGCCTCATTTTAAAATTTCCTTGCTTCATATTTTTCCTTTTCCTCTGATAAATCCTTCATCCTGGGAAGACAATTTATCTATCAAATGCATAACAGAACATACTTTAAGACACAACAGTGCAAAACACAGCAGTTGGAGGGCTTTATCACAGATCTCACTGTACCCAAGACGTACTGCCAAACACTGCCCAGTTATGAACAGGATTTTTACTGGAATGCTGGGAGATGAGATAGTCTCTCATTGGAACTTTAGAAGCGGGGGAAAGTCTGATAGCTGCAGTTTCAAGCAGCATGGGTGTTGACAAAAAGAGGAACAAAATAAGAGCCAAGGGCAAATCACTGGGTTTTTCTGTTATTAACAGCTTCATTTGTTAATATTTGATTTTACTTGTTACCCAAAAGTAAAACATTCCCTGAACAAGCTCTCCTCTTCTAATCTAGAAATCTCCCAAGCACATTTATTAATTTATCTACAAAAGAAATCAGCTTTATAATCCTGCACAACAAACTACACTGGGCATGCAAATTATTACTTTCTCAGTTTCAGCAGTGCCTAGAAGCATTTCAGCAATGGTACTTACCAGAACCTTACCTGACTTTGGCCTCTCAGGCTATATTGAAAAGGAGCTTCTACAGAAAGGAGCAGGCAAGTTTCAGCAAACTCATGTCAGTTGCAACTCACCTTTGAAATCTTTTGTGTATTGTCACTTGAAAGTCAATCAGTGAATAAGAATTTTAATTTATTTCAGGAAATCAACATCCAGATCACCAGGAAGTCAATATTACAGGGCAAACCATAATTTTTGGGTAAAGTAGACGTTGTCAAACAAGAGTTAAATAGAAACACCAAATCAACCCAAAATACATATAGACATGACTGGATAGTGTGTGAACTAAACAGTACACTCTTACTGGCTTTAAGGGGATAATTTCAATCCTAAATGTTTGGAGGAGAAGTGGGGGAAGAAATGGTAAAAGCGAAGTTCCATTTCTTGGCCCTTCCCCACCTTTGCTTCAATAAGAGGCAGGGGTGATTAATTTGGCTTAAAATAGGAAGCTCTCTAGTGAGAGGAAAATGTATTTTGATGCAAGTTCTGCATAAAGCAATTCCTTATGCTTTACTTTCCCTCATTTTTGAAGAGAGAGGAATGTTTGGAAGCAGTTTCCTCATATTCACGTTCCTCTCTTGACATTCGAAAGTATCAACACTCCTTGATAAAGCTCAATTTTAGAAAAATGTCAAAAAGCCTCTAATCCCCAGGAAGGCTTGTAAAGCAGCTATATTTCTTTGTCAGTGGTCTCTAATGTACCTAGAGATGCATATCAATGCTAAGATTAGCCCTAATGATTGTATAGGTTTTCCCTGAGCACACTGTATAGCATATTTTCAATCACTGTAGACTAGTCACCAAAATTCAGTGGGTTATACAAAGCCAGGAACAAGAAGAATCAAAATCCAATGTTCATTACTGTATTTTCAAAGATAAAATCACAACAATGAGAAACTGTCAGGCAGGGTACAGTTATCCTTCTAGCATTTAAAAAATAAACAACAAAAACATTTTTCATAGACTATAGCAGCACGCTATTAAAGTCTCATTAGTCTCCTACTGCAAGGTGGAAACCCAAAAGATTACTGAAGTTTCTTTAACATAATGCCATCATTTCATACCCATTTACAGGCAGAGCTACTACAGCAGGGGAACTATTTTTTTTCCTGTCAGTGTTAGAAGACACCTTGCTGCAGTGAATGCTGTCCTGAATGCAAATTACCTCAGCTCCCCATGAGGCATTCTGCAATGTCTGAGACTGCCAACAGACAGCACAGAGCCAGCAGATGTACATTTAGAAGTCAGTGGTCAGAGGAAAACTTTCCAGAAAGGGTGAAAATTTGCACTGCAGTGGGCAAAGCCACGGAAGCAGTGCAAGACTTGAATGCCACAAAAGTTAATCTAGTTTATGTGCAGCAAGGCCAGAGGTGACTGTGCTGGTGACAGGAGTAAGCTATTTCTTGCTATGAAAGTGAGTTACTGTGCCCCTATATTCTGAGTGATGGCTTCACACCTGGATTAAGTCTGCTAGGTGGAGATTGAACCTCCTAGGACAGCTCGATCCTCTGCAGAATCCAAGTGGTGCCACACTCACACCTTGCAGAGCGCTTGGCTTGTGAAAGTGCTGAACATGCATGCTGTGAAACACCTGTTTCTTGGTGGGAGGCTAATTTTGAGCTAACATGCATACACACACATTTGAAGTAAACCTTCACTCAAGTCACACAAACTCTGAATTCTAATTCAGCAGGGAAAAAGAAAAAAAAGGCACCAAATACACAACAGCTACTTCCTTCAAAAAGAGATTGTTAATCATGTTACTCCACAAAATATCCTTTCTAAACTGTTTCCAGATAGCTAGTTTGGCATTTTCCATCAATTTCAAAGTATCTCTGAAGATTCAAGTACTCTTTTGTCTCAACTTTTAAATTAATGTCATCTTCTAAGGAGAGATAAATTTTGCTTTGTCCTGTAGGCAGTTAAACACACCAAGCTTTTTCAAACTCACAGGTTAATAAAATATAATTGCCACTTTGCACACAATGAAGGTGAATTTGGGCTATAGTAAGTGGAAGAGCAGAAAGATTTTTCTGTTACACGTCAGACACTTTGATTGCAGTGCACAACAAAAGGCTGATGCTGTAACAGAAAACTTCAGTAGCTCGTATCAACACCAGAAATGTTTTCAAGCAACACCAAGAATGGAAACACTCCCTGATCTTCTGCCTCCCAGCACATAAGAACTGCAACATACCCTCCTTCATCAGTCCAATGTCAAAATCTGTGAGGCAACTACTGAGTGTACAGGAGTTACAATAGTCTTTATTATGTCATTGCAGTAATTAACACACAATTTACCAGTTTGAGATGGGTTCTGATATGCCTGCCATATGCATCATCCAGAATTGTTTCAAATGCATTTACAGCTCATAAAAGAGATCTACTTTCTCGAGTTCCTTTCCAGATACAGATCTGAGGGAATTGCCTGAGAACTGTCCCCCAGGCAGTAATGTCAGTAACTCACATATTGCACAACATTTGGCAGAGACAAGGACTGGAGATGGACTACACTAACTCCTTTCCTTTAAGATTTTCAAGGAGGTCAAAGGCATAGTGCTGCATTAGAAAACCCTTTTCAGATCCAGTTAGTATTTTATAAGCCAGAAAAGCATAAACACCTGCCTTTTTTTTAATAGAAGAAAGAACACATCTAGCTTCATGTTGCAACTGTGAATTAATTTTATTGCAGAATCAAGGCAGTCTGGTGAGGTTTTGCCAGCCACAGAAGCAAGTGCAGTCACATTCTGACTACAGAGAGGGAAGCTGCAAAGCTTCCCTGCGTTTATAGGATGCTGAAGCACTTGCTCCAGCAGCTTCTGCAACAGGAAGTAGGGGGCCAAAGTTCCACTCTGAGAATAGAAGTCCTGTTCAGAAGGTATCTTCAACTCATTTTCTGGGAGAAATGGATTACGAACGGGAAAAAAGAGAGGCTTTATGCACTTACATGGAGAAATCATCACCAAATCTCCCTTTTATTTCCCACATATTTGAAATTCATTTCCTTATCTTCATTTGTGAGGTTTTCATACTTAGAAGTCACAATACAGGAAACGGCTGTGAGTTTCTTTATTGCAGTGCAAGGACATTTGATTAGCAGGATATTGCTCCTATCATGACCCTCACAACCTTCCTGTAACCCAAAAGCTGACAAGAGCAGTCACACTGAAAGGCTACATCCTGCACAAATGTTTAGTATATAAGTCACCTGGTGGAGCTGGTGTGAGCACAGATGGAAAGAACAACAATGAATAGATTGTAGATGAGTATAAATACACTACCCCGGAGTCTAAGGTAACAGAGAGCAACTGCAGAAGACTAAAGAAACTAAATTACAAACTAACAGAAAACAGAGTGTCCTGGTTGTAAGTATACCTCTATCTGAGGAGATTAAAATCCAAGTCTATGTGCTGCAAACACAATTACCAATTCCTCTTTCCCAAGGTAAATAAAGCCTTGAGGAAAAAAAAAATCCCACCACAAATAAAAAATTGTATTTTCATGCACAAATCCAAAGTCACTACACGTTAAAGCTAAAATAAAGGATCCTGTGAACAGCATTGTGGTAGTCTGTTCTTCTCTGTGCATTCTCATTGTTAAATTAAGCAGGCCTCTTGCCCAGGAAGTCATGGAATGGCCGGTCCCAAGCAAAACACCCCATCCTAGTGATTGACATGTCATAATTCCCAACATGGTAACAACCATATGGTAGAGATTACAAGCTTTATTTGACCCACTTTGCCCTTACCCACCCATAACACCAAGGTGCCGTGACACCACAGGCATGAGGACAGCACATTGCGCTTGCTGTCACATCACAGAGTTCAGACCTAGAAATATGTGTGTGTGTGTGTGTGTGTGTGTGTGTTAACTTGCTGATAAAGGACACCTTTCTGAAGCTCAGATTTTACCACAGTACTTCTTCAGGGTGACCAAGGCAACACAGGTAACCAGCCCGAGTCTGACTGTCCCCTTCGACATTATGCAGTTGCTTTCTGGAGTGTAACGTGTCAAACAAGTCTAGCACAGGTTGTTGCTGAAGGGAGAAAAGAGGGAGGCACTGGGGAGGGGCAGGTGCAAGACATGGTCTGTGGCAGGGGGAACATTGCTTTCCTGCCATCCTAAGAACTGCTAGCACAAAACTCTTAGATATAAAAACATATGTTACAATATTCTAATAAGTAACAATGTAAATGGATATGAATAAAAAGTACAACTTGAGTACATTTCGTGCTGAAGGTACGAGCTCCGAAGGCCCGGGGGTCTTTCTCCTGAGGAGCCCCCGAGTTCACCCCTGCGAGCAGCGGCCCCGCAGCCACCCCGGCCAAAACCCCGCACGGCAGAAGCAGATAGGCGAAGCTCCCCGGCTTGTGCAGGTGAACAGGACCTTCTGCTCGTACCCGGCAGGCGCAGGGAGCCCACGGGAGCCCCCGCGCCCACCCGCGGCCCGAGCGCTGCTCCCGCTCCGCGCTGCGCTCTCACCTGCGGGCGTGCTCCGGGCGGCCGCTCCCGCGGGGCCGCTGGGCTCTGCTCCGCCGGCACCGGGAGCGGCTCTGGATTTCCTGCGGATCGCCACCCTACTGAAGTGCGCGCCCTCCGCTCCGCTCGTCCTCGGGGCGGCGGAGAAACGGAGAAAGGCGGATTGGGGCAGAGGCCGGGGGCTCCGCAGGGCCCCCCGCGCTGCCCTGAGGGCAGCGCCTCCCTCACCGCCCGCCTGCATCGCTCGGGCCTCACCTGCGGCCGCTCCCCGCCCTTCCCCGGCCGGCACCTGGCCGGGCACCGCCTCCCGCAGCCCTGCCCTCGCTACCTGCCCAGCGGCCGCCGGCCCCGGGCGAGGTTCCCCGCCTGCATGGCGAGTCACGGCCCTCCGCGCCCGTCCCGTCCCGTCCCGTCCCGGGGGTGTCATAGAACTTTCTCCGAGCCGGGTGCCCACGGCGAAAGTTCCCCCCGCGGGCACCGCACCCGCTCTGCTTCCTCCCGGCGCCTCGCCGGGAGACCCCGGCCCCGTGGCCGTTCCCGTTCCTGCGGGCGGCTGTGGGGGAGCCGCCTGCGCCGGCCGTGCTCTGCCCCCGCTCTGCCTGCCCTGCCAGGGGAGGCCCAGCTCCGCCAGGGCTGTCAGACGCTGTACCTGACATCACTGTACATCGAATGAGCTGCCCGTAACACAGTCCCCCGCATCCGACAAGAACGTTCTCAAAGGCATCTCTGAGTCCCAGCACTTAAAAGTGAGTTTTGATGCCAGGGATGGAGCTGCAATTCTTTCATCAATAATAATTCCATCCAGGCCAAAGCTCTTGCCTCTTTGCCAAAGTCTCTGAATTTTCATCAATGAGAAAGGCAATCAGCAGGCTATGCTGCTTTGAGATTACAATCACTTCTACAGCACCAGTGTCTGAAAGCACCTGTTTACGTGGTTAACCAAAACACGATGTTCAGAGGAAGAACATCTCCACCTGTGCCACTGTGACAGCAAGCCTGTTAAGAGCTCTGAAGTATGTCAGGGAGCTTGATGTGCTGCAGTTTGGGGCAAACCAGTTGAGAAACAGTTCTCCCACTACACAGGGATTTCCTCACCTTTGGAAACCCAAGGTTTTAGGGCTTCCCTAAAGGTGGCCTCCTGTTTTGGAGCATGCTGCCTCATTTGCCATCAGCTGTAGCTGGAGGATTTCCTCACAAAAGAGGAGTGCAGTCAGCTACACTCCAGTGATGGTATCCCTTTGGCAGCAGTCCAACACAACCTTTAGTTGCCAGGAAAGCATGAATTGCTGGAGCTTGAGAGAATATTTTGGGTGAGTACCCCTTTGTACTTACCCTGCTCTTACATCTCTTTTTGATCACTGTCAGAGATGGGAAGTGGGCAGGCAAGACCTTTCTTTTGACACATACAGCCACTCTTAGGATTTGACATATTCCAAAATGAGATTTTATGGACTGCTCAGGCAAGCTGCTGACTTCACAACTTCCTTGAGTCCCAAGGGGCAAGGATGCCTTTTGTCAGCACCCACAGAGCCATGTGTACAGCGCAGTCACAGCTGCAGGGGGGAACCATGAGATGGGGCATCAAAGTCCTGTGCTACAGGGTGAGGATCCTGCTGAGTCTTTTCCAGGAGGCTTTCTTGGCCTGCAGTAGCACACCACCTGGTTGATGTCAGGGGACCAGCTGTGTGAAGCACCAGCAGTGTCTGACCCCTGGGAGGCACGGAGAGAGAGGATGTGGTGGTTTTCCCATACCACACATGAAGTACTGAAGGATCATGAGGCAGAAGCCAAATGAGTGGATCTTCTGCTTTCAGTGTCAGCAGCGAGCCGGGGAGAAGAACTGGGGCAGCTGGGGCATCTGCCACCATGTGCCAATGATCTCACTCTTTTGGTCTCTGTAATCGTTCTCTGCCAGAAGAGGCTGATATCTTACAGCCACCCCCTTCAGTTCCCAATAAAAATGAAGCAGCCAGATCACCTCCTGGACACTTTTTGTATGCTTGCAATTGCAAACATTAGGTTTGACTTTTGCAAACATTCAAAAAAAAAAAAGCAGTGGCTCAGAGATAAAAGACTGATTTATGTCCTGACTCATCACCTGACTAGGGCTGGGCATATGGACATGCATGTATCACTTATTACTGAGCTTTGTACTTACCTCTTTAAACATAGAGCTTTGCTCCTGGAAGGAAAGCAGTCAAGGAAGCAAGGGCAAACACACCCTACAAATCTTAACCAAATGGTAGGAATTGTGCTAATTTTGTTCTCTGCGATATTATCAGTGAGTGGTAGCTTATTGCAATGTCACTCTGGAAAATAAAGGTCACCTCAGAAAAGAGACTCATGCCAACTCCATGGAATCGGAAAATTGGTCACAAAAGCTCCTTTTCTTGAAAAATCCCCCTGAAGCACACTGATATATTTAAAGCAGTGAGGTGACAGCCTGTGATAGAAGAAATCCAGGCAGACAGCAAATTCACAGTAATTGCAAAGCATTTGTAGGCTGCAGTGTGGTGCAGGGTTCCCAGAGTAGCTTACTGTCTCTTCTTTTCAACTAGTTACACAGAGACCTGGAGCAGCTGGCTCAAGCTGGCTCTGAGCTGCTGTACACCAGCAACTGCTGTGTTCCGCCTGCTTTGACAGGGTAAAAAACTTCCGCCCCTTTTGGCATGACCTTCCTCCTTTTCTGTACTCTCAATCCCTCTTGTTCTCCATCTCCGGGCACAGACAGAGAGTCCTTTGGCAATGTCAGCAAAAGGAAAAACACTTTAAGTGTAAAAGGTCAATTAGAGATAAGTATTGTCTTGAAAAACATCACCCTAAATGATTAAAAGATTAGTGTAATAACTGGGGAAGGGATCTGAGAACAGAAAAATAAGCTTACATGTAGACAGTACTGTCAATGCTACTTAAAATATATCAAGGTCAGAAAATGGCACTGCTTGGCTAAGAGCCTTGTAGCACACCTCCCACCCCAGGAAAAGTGCAGGAGGAGTTACACACCCCTCTGCTGCCTGGTCACCAGCAAGCCACAGCCAACCCAGCGTGGGCAATAGCTGGGCCATGCAGCTCCAAGGCCTTTGTGGCAGCGGTGAGAAATGCAGTGGTGCAGACTTAACTGTACCTTATTTGCATGTGGGAGCAACAGGAGCCCTGTGGAAGCATACAGAAGTGGAGAAGGAGAGCAAGGACAGCTGGCAAGACAGCCTCAAGAAAAAGTTGAAAGAATACTTCTGGCGTGTGTAAGTCATGGAAGCATTCAGCTTGTGCAGCTGGAGACCCAAAGCATCCAGGGAACCAGGACTTCATAGGTAATCTTCATTTAGTTTGTGAGAAAACAAATGCATCACTTCGCATGTAAACCATTATTCCTCCAGCAAACCTGTTTGGATTAATATTTTACTAATGGAAGCAGCCTTCAGAAGACTTGATTTTCACTAACTCCTTGAGTGAGACCATTTCTGTTGTTGCCATTGGTCAAGATTCTTTTTTTCTGCTGGAATTTAACTTTACCTTCTCCATAGTTGCACTAAAAATTTGTTCCATTATTCAGTTCAAGGCATCTAGCTTTGATTTCTCTGAGTATTATCTTGTGCTGTACCCCAGAGAAAATCTGTGTAGTAACATATTTTTAGAGCATTAATCCACAGGACCCTGAGAGAGAAGATGCATGAACTCAGCACCCAACACAAGAAGATTTCTAAAACTTTCTAAACATTAAAAACATTGAATAGTTTATAGCTTATTTTGAACTGATTTAGACAGTAACTTCTCAGAGGTCTGAGAAAACGCTGCCTTTCTAATAGGTATGAAACTCCAAATAAAAACTGAATTAGAATATAGGCTATAATATAGAAAATTCACATTAGATACATAGGTAACCAAGCCAAGTCCTGCCTAAGTTATTCTTTAATTCATCAGACAGTTTGAATCTTCTGTGAACTGCATTTAAGCCAACAAACCAGTTCTGCCAGCAGGGAAGCATAATGAAGAACAAGAACCGGTAGAGCAGAAGATTGAGTAGGAGACTAATTAGAGAAGAATTTCACTCATCTCAGACCCTCATGCACATTCCAGATGAAAAGTCTCTTCCAATAGCAGCAGCAGCTACAATGCACAAAGCCACTGCAGTGTGTAACATTGATACTCAGGCTAAGCAATCGCATTTGAGGCAGATACTCGACCTCCCCCAAACCCTGATGCAGGCAAACGCAGCACCCAGCACACAAAGCCACAATGTGACTTTCAGCCGGAGGCTGCAGGCTCTGCTTCTTAGCCTGGGGAGTGGCTTGCTCAGAGGAAAGGGACTGAGACCTTGTATTTGTTCCCTGCACAGCACCCAGTGTGTGTGTGTGTCAGAGGCTCAGTATGTGGCATTATGCTGGTTTCCAGCAAAAAATGCATTTGGGCTATTTTGTGACTTACTGCCATATCTTAGGAAGGAGCTGCGGGGTCAACAGGAATTGGGGTTAAACATCAGAAGTAACCCACGACAAGCAATCTCAGAGGGGTCAGACAAATCCCAAGTATTAACTGCTGGAACAAAACTGGATGGGTAGATAGGCCTCAGAAGAAAATCCATGGCAGGCTTCTTTCATCCAAACCATGCATCTCATACAATATAATACAATACAAATCTCTGTTCTGCATTGCTTGACTGGGAAAGAGGGAACAATATTATGTTTAATCTCTTTCTCCCTGTTGTCGTTTTGGGCCCCATTGAAGATAATGATGGGCACTATCCAGCAGCAGTTTTTGTCCACTCTCAGCTACTGCAATAAAGAATCCTATTTATATCCCCCTAGAACAAAGATTTCTCCCTCTGTCACACAGATGGGTGCTAACATGTAGCTTTGCAAGAACAGCAGTATGAGAATTAAAGGAAGAAACATCCCTGCTACACATTGCTTTGTTGGTAATTTTGTCTCACCCCTTTTTTCACAGCACAGAAGCATTTGGTATATTGCAAGCAAATTTACTGAAAATAGGTTGAGATACACATCCCTTGAGTTTTACTAAGGATTGCTGCTTAGGGGGAGTAATTGCTCCCTCTAATCAGTTTTGTTAGATAAGCCTTGCAGAGCAGCACTCATTTAACAGAGACTGATTGCTTTCAGAAGTTGGAATATTCTTCATTATCATCGCCACAGATTAATGAAATGTGTCTCACTATCCAGTTGATGTCAGTCATTTAGATACCATTAGCAACAGTGCTTTAGCTTTGACTTGCATTAACTACAGGCAACAACAAACTTCCATAAGGTCATGTTAGAAGAAAGGAGAAAGAAAGCAAGCTATGCTCCAGAAAATGTTATACTTTTCAATTTCATCTTTTATTCTGTAGTGACAATCAACAGCCAGGTTGGAAAAAAAAGTTAAAAAAATTAAAAGGCCTGGTCATTTGAGACACTTTAAGTGGGGTTTAGGGGGAAGATGCTCTAGGATTTCCTTGGAGCCTTCACTCCTCCAGGCTGAACATCCCCAACTCCCTCTGTCTGTCTCCATACGAGAGGTGCTTTGTTTGAAGAGTTATGTACTGCTAAGGTGCTGGATACATTAAATATTAACCATTGTCCCTCTGTGAATGCTTACCTAAACAGTAAAGCAAAATGTTTTGGTTCTCTGCTTAACAAATCAGAGATAGAGCATATGGCTGATAAAACATGTGACAATAAAGGCCTAATTATAACTTCCAACTCTGGAAGAAAATATACCAGTCTCAATATTGTAATACTGCCCTTTGTTTTTTTTCCTTGTTGTAAAAACCAAGCTTTCAGGTACTTCATATTACTTCTAAAAAGGCATATGGTACATGCACAGGAGTTTCAGCATACTTCTTCTTAATAATTTATGGTGACTGAAAACAGAAAGACTTCAAAGCTGTTGCTGCATTTGCATACTCCTCTTAAGTTTTCCTCCCTTGCTTTCCTCCATTCTGTTCTGCATTCCACACACTCCCTTGGATGTTTCTGGGATAAAATGCTATTATATGACTGTGAAAAGGGTATAAATGTTGCTCATATTCAACTTCAACTTGCTGCTTTAACCTGAATCTAAAAAGAAATAACATTCTATTCATACTTATAATTTTTAAAACTTATTTTTAACCCCAGATATCTAATGCTGTCTAATTTTGGAACTTAGTACTTCAAACTATCTTTATAGCGTGTATCTATGCTTGACTTCATGCACTGCAAATGTCTGTACCTTTCCATAATGAAATGTGCCATGTGTTTATATTCCAGCAGAGATAAACTAGGCATAATTGCACAGATGAGGGGTCTGAAACTCCAGAACCTCCAGAATCTCCATTTGTGCTTTGTTACCGATTTATACTCATGGTTTTGAACACCCTTTTAATGGGTCATAGTCACTTAAAAGGAAATTAATGTTCTTTACCAGAATAAGAGCATCTATATTTTACTGAGCTATCATTGTTGGGGAAAGAAAATTTTCCCATGTTCAAGCATTATTTTTGTCTTGGATCTGGTGAGTCAAATTGCCATTTTGGTTTGCAAGCCTGGCAGACAGTCAGAAGGAGGGCATAGGTCTACAGAAATTAAAACCAGCAAGAGGATGTTAAACTCCAGCTATTTATAGTGAATCTCTATCAATACTAAGCACTGCAGAAATAGGAATAAAAGCCCTGAACCAACTCCAGCCCTAGAGCAATGCAGCTTCTGGGGCAGTGTATGTACCACATAATTAACTCACCTTCCTGCCCACATCTAAAACCACTTTGGTATTTAGTGTGTGCAGGGTGAGGTATGTGGAGAGGTGAAGGATTACACGTAATCACTTCATTGAGTCTTGATGTTTTCCCATCACACACTCTTAATTTGCCTATCTGCAGGTGAGAGATAACAGCACCCAACTTGCAGAGATGTTTTGGGAAAGAATTAATATGCATAGAGTGCTCTGAAGATAAAAAGAGTTACCCTGCATTTGTCTAAGATAACAAAAACCTTTGAAAGCCATGGTGGCTTTACAGAGGCATTTTCCTTTTCAATAGTGTAGGAATTCAAGATTGTTGGTATTTTTATAGAGTGCATTTATGTAAATTCTAATGTTATGGTTTGCAAGGCTGAAGTTGAATCACCAAATATTGGGCTCACATCCTCTACATTCAGAATTTGCTCTTCAAGGAAGCTCTGCAATGTCGCCTTCCATAACATGTTTCCAATCTGAGTAAATAGCTTCAGTTTTAGTACTTCAACCATTATGACAGCATTGAATAGCAAAAATCAATTTCCTTGAGAGACATAATCAATGCTTAAAAATATTAAAACCCTCCACAGGTAGAAAATCCTATGCATTAATGTAAATGGAAACAACTGTCTCATTATTTATTTCCAAAGTTCCCTTACAACTCAGTTAAAGGATATGAAAGTCGTTCTTTCCCCCCCTCATAGAGAGCTTTCTCACAAATAATATTTTCTCAATCATAAATTGTTATTACAATAAATTAAACTTTTTTTCTCTAAAACCAGCCAAGAAATCATATTCCTGAAGTTGGATACTTCCACTGTGATACAAGAGAATATATAAATAATAATGAAGTAAATACATGTTTTCTAATATACCACTCTAGTCAAGAAGGATAGAAAATCCGTCTTGCAAAGGTCAATATTTTTTATTGGTTTATTAAGCTTCTGCTGAGTTGACAACTATAGAACTGAGCCTTATTTTTGTGCAAAGTTAAGACTTTTTTCTTCCATCCAGGCAATCGCTCAAACATTCTACTGAAAAGAAAGCAGTTGTGCCTGTGCCTTTACCATAAACAACTAGATGAGAACTGGCTTTATTCCAAATAACTTTTCCCAGGATGCACATAATTATGACTATCTATTTTAGCTCCATTTCCCCCCTCCATCTTGTTCTCTATAAAAATCTTCCATGTTTGTCATTCATGGGCTGTCAGGCCCTCTCCATAATTAGTATCTCTGTTCTTATTATTGGTCAAATGAAACCAAGGTTTCAACATTGTTTAAAATTATGCTGTAATTTTTTTTTTCCTGCACACCTCACTTGCCAGTGCCCTGTCAGTGTTTTATTAGTGTTAGGAGAGTCAAACCACAGCTCCTGCTGCCTTTAGGTACAACTGGAAGTGCTCTGCATTTCTTTATGCATAACTGCAGGATTTATTAAGGCAGGTAGCTAGAAACAAGAATTCCTGCAACAGTCATTGTAAACTTTAGCTTCAGGATCTTTCCCACTAAAATCTGCTGTGTATATAGCACAAAACCAACAGTTCAATGGTCAGAAGTTACCTCCTGCTCCAGAATATGGAGTAATACTTCTTCCCAAGGCAGAAATTACCTAGACGTTTTCTGCTAGGTGAGAAAAAGGAAAAAAATAGACAAGTGGGAAGAACCCAGACAAATACAGCTCTTGGACTCCATTTCTGTCACCATGCACAATTTGTGTTTCTATCCAAAGCACCTCCCCAGCCAGCCAAAAACCAACCCAGCTGTCCAACAGCTCCCGTTGAGTCAAACACCACAGCAAGCTTGGAGATGCAATGCTTCCTCCACAATCTTCCTGACCCACTTGTAAAAGCTGGACATTTTCTACCCCTCAGGGACCCTAAGAGCAGCAAGGTTCACTGGAGGAGCTGCAGCAGCCACCTTCCTGCCAGGGCCGAGCTCCTGGATCAATGTGGGGTGATTTTCACCTCTCTGCTTTCAGAGCATGGCTCTTCTGCAAGGGAAAAGGACATTTTTTTACTGTAAAAAAGCACGTATGGTACAGCATTCCCAAGCCAAATTTATGTTGACTTCAGGTCTCTTGCTTCCACATCCCCAGAGGATGGAGATCTGCATCTTACAGAGCGTCCTTGTGCTGAAAGTTTATGCAGGTGTTGCAGCATTTCAGAGATCACTCAAATTGCTGGAAACACTACATGGGGAAACCGTATCTGCCACAAACTCAGAAAACAGAGGAAGCATCTTGGCTTTAATTCTGATTCCCTTTTCCTTTAATGTGGATTTTCCTTCTTAATTTCCTTTTTGATACCTTTGATTGATCTCTAAGAATAAAATGATTGTGAAATTCTAAGCACTGCAAAGTGCTGTAAATAGAAGTAGACCAGACAGAATGGTGTTAAATGAACAAAAATGGCCAGTTTATTCACTGGAACAGTTATGCATTACACTGTAATTTTAATTGGAACATAAAGATGTAAGAACCAGTATATCAGCTTCTTTTAATTATTTTCTTCAGCACTAGAGTGTTTTTCCCAACCATTTGACTGCATGATCATATTACACATGTACAAGCACAGACTTTATGAATCCCTCACAAGGTATTAATCTAGGATTGTCTACTAGGACAAGGAAAAGTTAACATGAGAATTACTTCAATTTTAAAAAATAAATGATGCATTTTTGGAAACAAGAATTATTTAACTTTTTTGCTTTTAGCATAAAGTAGCAACAAGAAGAGTTTCCAATATTCAGTTTTTAGCAAATGAACATACATACTTTTGTATTCTTCACCACCTAGAAACACTTCATCATTTAACCCCAAGAAGGCAGGACAACATAATGTCAATTCAACATAGGAGTAGCTGAGTTATTACAGCAGTAAACATACAGTATACAAATTTGTGTTTGTCACACACTCCACCAATGCCAAAACTCTTTTGAAAGGAACACAGCAATCTGTATGGTTCATTAAATACAGAACATCATGCAAATGGAAACATTCAATAGATTACAAAAATCACAAAACATCAGTTTTCTTTTTTTTTTAAATTGTTTACAAAGGATCAAGTTAATTAACCCTTTAACAGTCAAACCACAGGGCTGAAAATCAATAGGGAAATAAGTAATAAAATGGACTTAATTTAACCACTGGCATAGCACACATAGCCATATCTGTGAACAGGAGAAATAATAATAAAATAAGCTAGATTACTCTTATTTCTTGTTCATAGCTGATAAAATACCAACTAGATAGCAAGCCAGTCTACTTGAAACTTTTATCAAATGCTTCTCTTTATTGATTTTCCAAAATATTTTTGAAATTAAGCAATCACATATTCAATAAAAACTCAGATTACTAACACTGAGAAAAAACATACACGCTTATCCACTCTTTTACAGCAAATCATGATAATCAAAACAAATAGCTTTGTAGAAAGACATTTTTGAAATACAAGGCTCTATCACCCAGAGTCTGCCCACACATTAACTCCAGTAATGAAATATTGGATTTTTCCTTTACCTTTTGTCACTTTGTCACTTGGTTGCCATTACACTTCACAAAGGGGATTTTCAAGAACTCCACAGGAAACAGATTAAAAACCAATGATTTAAGCTGTGCACCTCCAAATGAAAGATACAGACTCTCTGTGATAGTTCTCTTGCCCTCCTAGCAAGAGGAATATGCATATCACACAAGAAATAAGAATTTTCTAGCTTAGTTATGGATATGTAGAAGCTACACGATGTTAACAATGTCATGCACACATTTTCCATTGCATATTTTGATGTATTTGTGCCTGAAGGCGAAAGGCAATTACTTTGTTATTTCTTTTCCATAGGATGCTTAATTACACTAAAAAAAAAAAACAAAAAAAAACCAACCCCTTAATGGTTAAAAAACGTCTGAATAGTATCTATCCCTTTCAGACTCACTGCACACACAGCAAAGGAAAACTGAAGAAGAGATGACTGGAATTTTTAAAGAGGTAACTATAGCAATTATCATACTTCAAAGGTAAAACATCAGTCCCTGCCATTCTCAAATGAAGATTTCCAAGGAACAAAAGAAAGAAATTTACTGTAACTTCAGTGGATATGCATCTTCTGCCAAAGAAAGGAACAGACCTCAGAAAGGCTGATGTAATCTATGCCTTATGATGATGATGGTCAGTCCAGCTGTAAGTGGAGCTGGCAGCACAGCTACTGACTTTGGCAATGCAGGATGAATGATCAGATTGGTACCAAAATTAGGGCCCGGACTCTGGGTGCCGTTCCCAGTGGGATAAGGATTGGGTCAGGATTGGATTTTACCAACAGCTTGCTTAAGTAAATCCAACATGATTATGGTGAGCAGCCTTCATAGGTGAGATCATATTTCCTAAATGAGGTTGTATTTCATAACATAATCTCCTTTACGTACACACATTAATATGGTAAATGGCTTAAACAACTTCGTCATTGCTTTTAAAACAAAAAACAAACTGAAAATTCACTTGGCATTAAAACTTGCAGCGTTAATTACAGTTTCATTCTATGAACTCTGCTATATAGCTATGATTACATTAATTTACGGTGAAAAATGTGGATAGAGAAAGCACAGAGATGCCAACCTGTCAATCAGATCAATCAGAAAGAATATCATTACTGCCCCTATTTAGAAGGCAGAAAATTCTATACCATTAGCATGAAAAACAGGTATGTCCTCTTTCTTTAAAACCTCCATATACGTTCTGACTGATAGAAAATATATTTTTACATACTATTACATTTTACAATTTATTTTTCATCTTTTTCTCCCATTGTATTTGTGGGTTTTCTTTCCTTTTCTTCTTTTCCTCACACATTTCCTATAAACTGGATTTCCACAAGCAGATAATTTCACTGAACAAGGAATAATTTTTCACTACATCAGAAAATAAAACCCAAACCAAAATGCTCCTGTTTTGACCTAAATTACTCTATTTTGAGTATGCTATTTCAAATCCAAAGAAATTTCAAGGCCATCATAGGGAACAAAAGCTGTGTTTCAGACACAAAAGTCAGAGCAGGATTTGAATTCCTCCTTACTGAGTAGTAGTGTTTCTAAGTATACTAAGACATAGTAGTGTTTCTAAGTATACTCAACCATCACAAATATATGTATCATTTTTTCTTAATCCTTAAAAATCAGAATAGATATCAACACAACAGAAACTGATTTTAAATGGGCAAAATGTAATATTTTGCAACCCTTTAAAAACCCCAGGCTTTTGTTTCTGGTTTTGTCTGCATGTAAATATTTCCTACAAAATCTCTCATGAAGTTTTATATTATCAATCAATATATAACAAAGAAGAGGTTTTCATCTTAAGTTCAAGGTATGTATTTTATTTTATTTTATACTGGTTAACTGACAAAAGTTGTCCCAGGGACCTACAGAGTTTTGTAACTTACAATGCAATAACTACAACCATTTGTACATCAAAGTTGGTTTGTTTCTAGTTCTCTCACATTTCCAACAATTACATTTTATTACATATTAAAAAAATGTAAATTGAAAACTTAAGAATTAAAAATTTAAAACTTAAGAGAATAAAAACATTTATTTATATAAAACAGGGCCACAACTTCTGTACCACTGGATGTTCTTTCATAAGTCTTGATCCACATGGACATGCATATGTTTTTAAACTGTCTTGATACCTTTTCTTTTCTCCAATAAATTTGTATCTATATAGAAAGGAAATGTATTTCACTGAATTACTGCTTAACTAAAGTTTAGGAAAATGCCTTTGATTTGGATACAAAAATAGGAAAAACTATTCCAAGTGCAGTCAGTGGTAACTGCATTCAAAGTGCTATGCAAACTCCTTCTCTTATTAACAATATACAGTACCTGTTTTTGTTGGACACAGATATTCTTACACCAGTCAGACAATGTCAGGAATCTGGAGATGCTTTTTGAAAGCTGAATTTGCTTCAGACAAAATACTGTGGGGATTTTTTAAAAAATCAAAATCGCAGCTAAACTCAGTGTCAGACATCATGGTGGAGCTGAACAAGGTTTCACTTGAGCTTTCTATGACAAGACAACAGGCAGTTTAATTATGATACTGAATAGTGATGTAAAGGTATATGAGAAGAATCACATGAACCCCATGGAAACCAAAGTTAAAACACTGACAAGTGTTACCTGTTTGATCTGATCAGGACTGGGTATCAGTTTGTTCCTATTTTCTCTATCTCTGTTTTGTTATTATAGCTCAGCTGCTTTGCCAAGGTTACACGACAGACGTTGTTGATGACATAAAATATTTCTATTTACAGCACCTTTGTTCTTGGTACTACGGTAATAATGATTTGTTAGGCACACTGAGTGGTCACCGATTCTTTCCTCTGCTGATGTTTTCTGTATTGTAACATTTGGTAAGCACTGTTACTAAAAAGCTGACTTCATTTTCTCAGATTCAGGCAGAATTTGAAAGAATTGTTTCAGCCACGCCCGCAGCATTTTTTTTTTCCCCAGCTGCCCCATACCTTAGGCTGTTCTGCGTTTCCCACTTGTTGGTCAAACATGTGCTGCAGAGAAGGAATAAAGGCATGTGAAATATCCAAGCCTCTCTTCTGTAAATAAATTAAGGCCACCTAACAAAACAAGGAGCCTGCTAGTTACCAACAAGTAGGCAGCACTGCAGACTTGTTTCTCCAGCTGATGACCAGATAGGAAACCCACAGATGCTGAACCACAACCCTCTGTTTAGCCATTTCCCTTGCTGCCAGGTACTGTGCAAAATAAATTCCCCTATCCTTGATTTTCTTCTGAAACTCACTGTTTTCAAGAAAAAAACCAGGCTTACTCAGCTTTTACAGGAAAGAATCTTTAACTAGGAACACTGTGCACTGTTGCGATAGAGTCTGCGTAGTGTTGATCACCTGAGTATTTGTCATAAACTGACATGAGCTAAGGTTCTGTGTCTGTGATTTTTGGCAAGGAAAAAATGCACTACAGCAAAGTCCTGCTGACTTTGATCCACACCATCAACCCTACCTGCATGAGTTCTTTCTGCACAGAACACTTCACTCGAAATGCACACGACTTCCCCACTCAAACTAGTCTTTCCTGGTAAGGCCTCGAGCTAGGATCCTGAATATGGGAGTGGGAGGAAAGAATGTTTTCAATTAGCACACAGCATTTTACTTATTTTAGATTTTCTTTCTCAGATACCAAATAGAAAGTAATCCCAAAAAACAGCACCAATACACGATGCAAGAAGTATAATTACAATGCAAGCAAACAACTGAAAACAAATCAGTACATTATCCTTTAATTTCTTTCTTAGGCTTAATAATTATCTTTCAGTGAAGAGCTAGAACAAAACCAGAAGCTAGTGTAATAGGAATTAAAAAACAAGTGCATAAACAATATCAGTGCAGCAGCAAAATATACAGTCATTGTTAACATTCCAATTCAACCCATTTCCAACATTTTTGTGCAATAAAAATTGGCCATATGCTGGCCAATACAACAAGCCTTTTTTTAATATTAACACAGTCATTCTTTACTGCAGCTATTTCTGCTTGGATTTAAAAAATAAAATTAGTTAAATACAACTGTCACAAAAAAAAAAAAAAAAGGGATTGTATTTCATAAACACAAAATTCTGGTGCAAATAAAGTAAGAAATAAATATCACACCCTTGAAGACAAAAAGAAATTTGAACTGGTTCCTATGGCTGAACTTAGAGGATGTGAGGGTAGGATTTTTGTAACATATTTTTTTAACATTGGCTTCAGTCTCTCATTATTTCAGAGGTAAAGCCAAGCAGCTGGGAGGAACATTTTTGTTGAGATGTTAAATTTCACTACACTTCAGTTGTGATAGCACAGTTTGAGTACAATCAGAGGAACCACAAAAAGTCTTCTTGATAGGTTGGGCTCTGTGCTTTGTGTTCTTCTTCTCAACCTTC
Source organism: Pyrgilauda ruficollis (assembly GCF_017590135.1). NCBI lineage: Eukaryota > Metazoa > Chordata > Aves > Passeriformes > Passeridae > Pyrgilauda > Pyrgilauda ruficollis. The sequence goes on from NW_024529933.1 coordinate 2,790,777, forward strand.
CCTCAGTAGCCAGAGCAGGGGACATGAATCCAGACTTGCCAATGCAGCAACAAGGCAGGATTGTCTACCCACTTGCTGGGAACAACCCCAACCTTTGTTGCATGAGCTCCACTCTGTTTGCATTTTCTCTTACGTTGCATATGAAGATTAGGGGTAAGGAGGAGGCTTAGAGAGACAGTTGAGAGGGGCACACTGAGAGCTGGAATGTGGCTGCTCTTCTGGAAGAGCATTAGGACTGAAAATTAAAAAGAAAAGAGAAAAAGTGCTTAAAATACGAGGCAAACTTTTTACAAGCATGTAAATAGTACAGAGCTGGAAATGAACTTTAAAAGGGGGTGAAGCCTCATCTCTAAATCTATATCCTCAGATACACAGTATACATACAGAAAACTCTCAGTGCACAGAGAGGCAGTGAGACCTGGATGCATTTGTGAGGTAGACCAGATATCCCACTTCACAATTCCTGTACACAATTGCTGTTTGCATGCTGGGATGACAAAGACTGTGAGGAGAAAAAAATGCATCCGTGAAATGGGAGAGCAAATTTGAAGGACAAGATGCAGGTGTCATGTCAACATGGGTATTAAAGATTTTCTATATGCAGCTGATTCACTTTTTGAAATTAAGGACTGTGCCAGGCTGGAAATCAGGTTTCATAGCTCTTTGAAAATGTGATGTCTTACTGAATTTGACCTATTTACTAGTTCATTTGTACAAATACAGTGTAGCCTTCTTCATCAGGCCCCTTAACCATTACATATTATGGAATTTACACTCCCAAAGTGTGAGGATTTCTTATGTTTTGCTTTCTTCGGGGTTTTGTGCTGTTCGAATCCTTTTCATTCTGTCATATATTTCTGTCATTTGACTGTTTTTCATGTACAATTTGTCTGATAACTGCATTCACCTGTTAATTTACCTGTCTAGAGTGCATTTATAGCACTCACTGGCACATAGTGCAGAGAGGTCTGAACCAGCTTACAGGGACTGGTGTAGCAACAAAGAAAAGGTGCAGCTAACACAACCACACCCCACTTCTTGGTGCAGAGCTGCAGAAAAACAAGATATCAAAACAAAATGCAGGAAAATTTTGTTTATAAAGAGAAGGAAAAGGAAAAAAAAAGGAGAAACAGACTCCCAGTTCTTTAATGTGTCTGGGAAGACTTTTTTCCTCTAATGCTTCAAATGTTTTACAGTGTTGAAGTTATTCCAAGCTCAACACTGTGATGTATGATAAAGCACCATCATTTATGGCTCTGTCTTCAAGAGAATTTGCCTTTTCTGTTTTCCTTCTTTAGAAACCATGCTTTTACATATTATCTCTGCAGCACAGACTATTGGAATTCTGGCTGAAGGAATGCAATTAGCCTATTGCTGGAAATTAATCAATTTGAAATGCCAGAGGTGTTTGGAAAAATGCTACTGGAAATGCCAGTGGTACTGAAAATGTCCTTAGTTTTCACACACAGCATTTACTTAAGGAAACAAAGAGATGACATTGTGTTTGACTGAAGAAAGAACGAAGTGTGCACCACCACCATTAAGTAACTTGATGGCAATGTCCACATTTTCAAATCAGACAATCTGGGAGGCTTTGACCACAAATACACAGGTATTCCACGGGAGCTACAGTCCTTGCACCTCTGGGCTGATTTGAAGATCATATAATTGCATGTTTTAAGTTAGATCCTGTTTCCCATCAGTGCTCCTGAAGATGAGTTTCCTGACTGCAAAATTGGTTGTGAGAGGAGGTTATAGAAGCTCACGATCCCACAAGCTTTGTTTTATGCTCAGCTGTCTAACAGTTCAGTCCCAAAGTGCGCAGTGTTATGGACTATGACCCCTCAGAAGAAGTAATTCTTTCCATGGCTATATCCATCCTTTCCTTCTGTCATATTCTGTCAAATGCAGATGCAGATACAGCATCCACAGAGAGATCTTATTGAGATCTTTACCTGCTCCACACCAATGACTGTGTCAGGAGTGACTGCAATTGATCAAAAGCTTTGTATTTACTCTCAAACTTAGCCACTCATCAAGAGCCAGCTCCTGGCTTCAGCACCTCCTAAGTTTTCAAGATAGGCTTAGGAGAAGCACTAGCTTTAATTCCTCCAGAGACAGAAAACTGAATTAGAATCTAAACATGCCATTTGGGGAAGACAAACAAGGAGGTGATTACACAACCCTACAAACACTGGCTTACTCTTCTCCCTTGCTGCCTTGCTTCTTTTTAAACAGGACTCCTATAATTGCCAGAGAGGAACAGAAACTCAACGCACACACCTTGCTCGTTAGCAGAGATGTGTTTGTCTTTTGGGGCTTCCTTCCTAACTTTAAAAATAAGCAACAAAAGATGCTCATGCTCCAAGGAAGAGGGCTGGTGAGGAAATGGCTGTAGTTGCAACTAGTTATGTACACCATCAGTGGCCTGAAAAAACCTCCTTGAGACACATAAGATTCTCCTCTACATAAATATAAACCATAACAACTTTATGGAGTGACCTTCAGTACAAAGCCAGTCATGACTGTAAAAGCTGTACTACAGACTATCCCACGCTATGCTCAGATTAGCAATTCTAAGCACTGTGCTTGGAGTTATATTAATTTTCTTTTCCTGGTAATTCTGCATTGCTTCTTACTTTGAAATACAAGCATACTTTGTGCACAGAAGAAATAGAAAAATTTGTCTCGCTATTTCCTTTTCAACCAATAATAAATATTAAGGGCACTAGGAAGAGAAAAAAAATGTCAAGGCTATCAGGAACATTTATAACAGCATATATAACCACATCACCTGCAGCTCCAACAGATTCAAATCTTTTTCTAAAACTCTGCTGTTATACCTTCCTCTCTTCAGAAACACAATTCATCCAGTTCATTAATGCAGATTGTTGTAGCAGTACATGAACAAAAAATGCATCAGAATCAGCAAGTGACACGTGGCATTCAATGTGCTTTTTATGGCAGGAGAGGTGCTGGTGGCAGCAGGTCCTGGAGCTGAGCTATCAGACACATTGGCAGTCACAGACAGCAGAGGATGGCAGGGCAGATTAATAACACAAAGCAACACAGAGACATGGAAGAACTTGAGTTTTTGACTATAAACAGAGAATAAGGAAGAACACTGTTACATTCACCCAATGGGATATGTGTAGTTTTAAAAATATTTGGTTTTTACAGACTTTTTGTGAACATCTCTTTAAATGCTGATATCATTTGGGGATGTATTCATTGAATTGATGAATAAAGCCTGTGCAATTTTTTTGTGTTAGTATTATTGTCTGGCTTTATGCAGCTCTTTTATTTTTTTCCCTGGCACTCAAAATACTAATCACGTATTTCTAAAATTAACTGGGAAATGGTGTGCAAAGCCCTTCAGTGTTTGCAAGTACTCTGTTGTGGCTTAGAGATGTCATTCACATGCAACATTGCCTGGCATTGATTGTAACTGTAACAAATCAGCAAAGGAAAATAAACAGACCAATGATATTTTCAGAATGCAGAAATTTTGCATGTGTTAAGTTGCATATTTTACCCTTTTTAAAATTTATTTCCTGCTTTATAAAAATAAAAGTATTATTTCATATTAAAAGGCAATATTAATTTAATTTGAGGTATGAGGGAGTTGTGGCCTTTTTTTTTATTAATAGATAATTTGGGCCTAGAGTTTTGGCATCTGATAATGAAAATTAGGTTTTCAGTGCATTCAACAGAAACTTGAATATAATCCAAACATGGACATGCTCTTTTTAATATTGGATAATGGCAATATTTTAGTCTTGTCCAATATAGTCCATCAGACAGGTGCAGGGAAGGGGGAACAGCATCCAGTAATTGTCAGGGCAGGCCTGGATTTGGTTGCTTGCTCCATATCCCTAGACCTAGAAACTGAGGTGATACATGGAAGGCAGAGTGAGACTTTTGTGAACTGTTGCATTAGTTTAATTTAAAAAAATCTCTTAAGGAAAGTTCACACAGATCCTCCTATCAAGTTTCAGTTGAAACATGCAGATTCAAGCAAAAAGACCAGTGTAAAGCTAAAATGAATTGACTACATCTACCCTGGAGTCTCATTTGGCTTGAAACTGTGCTGCTTATCTAGAGAGATTTACCAAAGCCTGTGAGCTGGAATCACAATTACTAAAGATGCCAGAGTTATAGAAGTACCACTTAAAAACCATAGTATAGCTAACGAATGAGGGAAAGCTCTCTGTGAATCTACTGTGCTATGGTCAGGTGTATTAACTGGTTTGAACACAACTGGACATTGCAGGATGTGGAAAATCTTCATTTGTGTGAAGCACAAGCCTTAACCCGCTCTTGTTTAGTCCTGGGTGAAATGCCACTGAGAGGTCACATTACTGCAAAAATTGTGTTGGAGACTTTAAAAACCAAGCACAGCTCTCTCTTAAAATGGGTGACTTTGGGGACAGTCAGAGGACAAGGAATGGTGGGACAAACTCCTGGCTTTCTTCTCTGCTGCATTTAGAAAATCCAAACCTCACTAAGTCTAATTGGTCCTTAAACGCCCTCGAACTTTATTCCAGATTCCAATTACTTTATTTAAACAACTCAACAATTTATGTCATCATACTGACTTGCATTAAATCTATTGTTATGCTTCACTGCTTTACAGAGCTGGGCAGGTAATGTGGCTGAGGCAAGCAAGGCAGCAGTGTGAATATATCAAAATCAGTTTTGTTCTACTTCACCAGATGAGTACAAATCTAGTGGTAAAAAACAATAGCCACCTGAAAGTCAATTTTTCAGCTAAGTGTGTAAGGTGTGTGCTGTTTGTAGGATGACTGATCTGAAGTTGTTAAAATATTAACCATATTTTAAATTATCAGAACAAGGTAATGTTTGCAGATTTCTGAGAAGATATTTTAAAATTACAGAAGTAATTGTTGGTTCACATCTAGAGAGGGATGGTTATTTGAGCATATTCATCACTAAGAGAGTAGCTCTGGAAGGAACTGAATAGCCTTTAATTAAATTAAGTATGGTTAAAATAAGACTTGTTGATGTTAACCTTCCGTGTCTCCAAAACACCTATTGCTAATCTCAAATTGCTCTAACATCTAAAATACAGCAGCATCACTTTACTGGCATATTAAGGATTTTAAATGTAACTTGTAGAACTCCAAACTGCAAATCAGTAAATTATACTTTCCAGTTATAATGAGTTTACACGAACTTCTTTGTAAAATTTTCATATTGCTCTTGCATAATAAAGAAGATAATAGTACTTCCAATTTGTAAGCAGTAAAAGAGAGGCACAAACTTGGTCACTGCAGTTTGAGGTAAAGGCCTAAAAACAATGTAAATTATTTCCAATGACAGCATAGACATAAGTGAATATTAGCACAGAATGTACCATGAACAGATAAAATTATTGTAATGTCCTTTTGCTTTGCTTAGGTTTGGGGTTGTGCCTTGATTAACCCAGCCATCCCAGAAGCACGATGTGGCCTTTGCACCACCTGTGAGCAAGGACACCAGGAGTTTACTTTTAAAAACAAGATTAAAAACTGATTGCTTTAGGTCTGAGTTTCCAAGTCAGGGAGAACTTATAAGTGCCTGCTAAAATCTCACAAATGCCTTTAAAATGCCACCTTACAAGAGAGAAGTCTGCACCTACCCTTGAAATTAAAAGTAAATTTAATTTAAGTAAATCTTTCTAGCAACAAAATAAATTCATTACTGCTTTGGCATCATAGAGAAACTGCATCAAAATACCAAATGAGGGCTGCAAGATCCAGCTTGGCATTTTTTCCATATTTTTACAGGGAAACAAGTGCATGAATGCTGTGACTCATGTTGGTACTGTCACTGCAGAAATTACCACTGTTCCTCAAGCTGTTAAAGGTTTGCTGTTAGAGAAAAAGTGAAGAGCTTTTGTCCGAGGAGGAGGAGGAGGGGGTGGCAGGCATGCATGCAGCTGTGTGCAAAGAGAGGAGAGTTAGTGGAGTTTACCTGACAGTCTGGCAATCTGGCCCCCTGGCTAGTTGTGAGCCGTGTGGCGGTATGGAGGCAGCAGGCTGCTGACAATCTACAAGAAACTGATAAATTAGACATATATACAGAGAGATTACAGAGCAAGGGGTTAGTAACAGCACTACACAGGCTAGGCATCTCAGGGAGAGATTTAGTGAGGAATGTGCTCTTGGTGCCTTATCTGACAGAAACACCTTTTTTCTGATAGCAGTGACATTGGCTGCTGCCTTCTTCTCCTTTTCAGAAGAAGCACTGGAAACATTTTTGTTTGTTTTCCCTTAGCACTGACAAATTTTTGTTCAAACAGACAGCAGTAATGGGCTGTATTCAGGATCTGGGTTTAAACCTTGTATTTCTCATTCTTCTGCTCATCATCTTGTTTTGCTCACATCTAATATGAAAAGTGTCAATAAAGCTAAACAAAATTTATCAAAAAAACCTCATATACATATAAAAACAATTATGTCATCTCATTACCACATAAAAGAAAAAGCGGTAAGAAAGTCTTTCCAATTTCTGAACAATGCTTGTGAGATTAAGGTTTTTTGTAGGAAAAAGGGAGAACTTGATACAGTCAGTTTCACTGTTTTGTCTCAATTATTTTATCTATTCCCTGTCAAAGAAGTTTCCACATTAATCACTTGCAAAGCTGTATTATGGTTCTTAATTTATTAAATAACAGTAAAGCCAAATAATCCTTCATTGCTATGTTTTCCTGTGACATTCAAAATATGAAGACAGCTTTAGACTGGATAATACTTGTGGGGCTTCGTGGAAGTAGTTGAACAAGGCAACACTGCTTTTTAAATCAGTAGTGTTTACTGAGATTTCCAGATCTCAAGATTTGCTCTTTTTCCCTGCAGCATTCTGGCCTTTCATTCCACTGTCTTTGTGATTCAGATTGTCACACAACAGAGACATCAGGATGTTTTCAAACATTAGAATCTATGGATGAAACTCTGACCCTATGAAAAATTACTGGAGATTATTTTTTGTCTCCAGTAAGACTTGCAGACCTATCATCCTTCCTGACTGCTTCAACCTGATTCTCAATCTGTTTGATGGAACGGGGTTATTCTCCCCTAAACCTTAAAAACAAGACAAGGGAACTCCACACACTTGGAAAGAATTTGATTTTTTTTTTTCAAGTGGTTGCTACTTAAAGCTCAATGCCAATATTCATTTCTCTTTACAATGCAGATGTGTCTCAAAACCCCCTTCTATCCTTTGCCTCAATCAGTGGAAGGACATGCAAGTGATTTGCTGTTAAGAGTGTTGAGATGACATCAGGTACTGCAGAGCAACACATCTTCATAGCACACTGAGCATCATATCCACTGTTACAACATTTCCCCTCCATAGCAGCCCACAGGGCCTCTCCCTAGTTCCTGTGAAGATCTGTGCTGACCTCCAGTGGGTAAGAAGCAAGTGGCTTCTTCCTGCTTCAGCAAAGAAGCAAGTGGCTTCTTCCTGCTTCAGCAAAGAGAGGAAGGTTTGGACCTATTTTCTAGAAAAATAAGTGCAGAGTTTGTGCTGGCACCATAGTATATGGAAGCAGAAATGAAGAAAGAATAATCTGCCACTCTCATTTACCAGGATTATCACTATAGTCCTCACTGCATCTTTTAGCAGAGGAATGCAGGAATTGGCAATGTGTTTGAGTCACGAATAGAAGGGCCTGTCATTTCAGCACAAAGCTCAACTAAAATAAGAGGTGTCTGAAGAACAGCCAGATCAGGCTAACTGCAGACAGAAAATTATGGCAAAAAAAAGTAATTAATGCTTTATTCTATACAAAATAGTTTGCAGAAGTCCAAAGTAAAGTCATGCCTGATAGGGTATACAAGGTCATCAGTGAGGAAAGAAATACAGAATAGAATGCTGTGTGATGAAAAGGTGCAGAAAGGTTTCACTAATACAGAAGAAATTGTTCTGACAAGCTTTTCCAGAACAACACAAATGCCTGATTTATGATCCTGTTCTAATATCTCAAACATGGTGCAAATATTTTATGATGCATCTTGATCTGCTACATTTGGCAGAATACTTGAATAGTGAGCCAGGTTCTGGGAGGATTACGCAAGCTGGGTAATAACTATTTCACTGAGCATACTCCCTTGACTTTGTGTGAAACACTATTCTAGCTGGTGTCAGCAAAGCTCTTGCAATCTGGCTCACGTTCACATCAGGACCAGATCTAGTGATCCACATGTCTTAAGATGACTGAATCCTCCTCCCACATCCTCCAGGAGTGAAGTTTCTGAGGATTATGCTAGGAAAGAACTAAGCAGAATGCATATGGCTTACATAGACACATTTCAAATTCAAAGGAGCTTCTTATCTACTTATGTCCAACTAGCTATGCGAGAGCTAACTTTATTCCTTCTATATTAAATCCTTTTAAGTATTTTGGAGGATTTATAACACCCTTCTCTAATGTCATAACAATCATAAAATTACTTTCTACTAAGAAACTCCTGCCTGTATTAAGTAAATGTTTGTTTCTTTCTGAAATACTCTGATGAAGGTTAAAAGTCTCAAAAAAGTTTTTACTAATTCTAATGTCACATGCCATAAAGACAAGGTAAGAAAGACATGCTTGTTTTTACTAAAAAAAAGTAAAAATAAATTTTAAAATCACATTGAAAGAACTCTGTTGCTTGTACTTTTCAAATATCAGGGCCTGTCAGTCAAGCTACAGAGTGCAAGGACAGTCTGTCATTTATGTAGAAGGTACTTGGGGTACAGACACAGATTATACTTTTTGCTGTGTCTTCTGACACTACCACCAAGAAAATTATAATCAATAAAGTTATTAAATACAGGCTATCTTATTTCTCCACACCTTCACTTGCTATTAGGAAATAAACCACTTTGGGGCAGGGGATGAGCTGATGTCAAGTCCTTTTACAATTCCATGAACCTACAACAAAGAAATTAATTTTAGTGCTCATTTCAGCCAGAGATGGCAAAGAGGAGCTACTGTACACAGAAATTCACATGCCAGTTTTCACTGAATTCAGCAGGACTTGTGCCTGCAGAGTCTTGTGACGCTATCCAACAACACCTACCACTGGCTCTATTGGAAATGTGAGGTTTGATTTGTGCTATATGTCAGTCCTGATTCAATTTTTCAGTTCCTGATATTTTAGCCACTTGCACAGTGATGATGTAAAGGGCTCCGAGATTTCCTCTCTCACAGATTAGCCACTGCTGGTTTTCCTTTGGAAACTAATGCCTAGTCCTAATCAGGCTAATCAGCTCCTGATGTAAGAGCATTTAAAAAAAAAACAGGCTCAGAGAAACTACATCTGCTCACATGAACACTGAATGTGCTGCCATGAATTATCTGCTGAGAGCAAATCTCACCAAAAAGAGAGTATTTTCCTATGTTTCCCTTTGGCTCAGCCACAAAAACAACATGTTTCTCTGGTGTCACAAGATGTGCTCTGCCCTCCAGTCTGTGACCTGGGTGACTCTAGCCAACACAGGTCTGCTTTATTGGGTTATTTGTGTCTGAGATGGGCTTGCCTTCTGTTGACATCAGCAATGTCCTCAGTGAAAAATCTACATGCAAGCATTTCCAGTCCCACCTGCTCAGGACCCAGCACACTGCAATGAACATTTCAGCACATTTTGACTCTCAGTAAATTCCTAATCTCTATACAGTGCTCTCAAACAGCTAGACTACTCAGAATCCCAAGATAAGCATAAAAGAATTTTAACTGCACTATGTTCAGTTAATCAATTAATTTTTTTAATCTCTTTTATCTGAAAGGGTAAAATTGAGAGCCAAACAGCAAACCAATCAACAGGTACTGTTACATATTTTGTATTTCTGATATGAAAACATTGGGAAAAATCTGTTCTTGATAAATGAAAATCTGTCAATAAATGTTTATGATGAAATGTTAGACTGAGGCTTTTTCAGTCTGTTAAAACAAACCTTTCCTAGTATCCCATTGATCACTTCAGGCCAACAGAAACTCCTTCTTTCCTAGGTAGAAGTTTTTAGGCTGACTTTGTGTTAAGCTACCCAATGTCAATTGAACTTGCTCCACCAAGTCTGAGGAATTTGATAACATGTCTAAGAAGCTGTTATTGAAAATCTACTTGCAAAGAGAAGTCATCTCCTTTAATATGGCCATGAATTTTTTTCATCCCTGAAATGTCAATTTAATGGGAAAGAATGAAGGGGTAATAGCATGAGTTGAAAGTACTGGGCAAAGAACTGATCAGTAGCCTTCTAGTTGTGCAGATGTAAAAACGTGTCACATCACAGAGCAAGACCTACAAAGACAATAAATCAATCCTCTCTGCTCAGAGGTGAGAAACAAGGAAAATTTCCAGACCAAAAGACAAATGTGAGATGTCAAGAAGAATGGAGCAGAGGGTACTAAGATGCTTGCCCTCCTTGCTGAGATTTGTAGAGATGCTTTCAAGCTGCAATCTGACAGGATGAGAAAAGTCCTCAAACTGTTTATATACAGGAGTGACAAGGACATAAATTTATACAATTATTTGACAGCTATTTTCACTTATAATTTATCTTCATTTTTTCAAATTAATGCCAAGAAAACTTTGATGTTCCTCAAGGCCAAGAGGAACTTTAAGACGCAATAGTTATCACAAAGAACAGCTGGTGAGAGGACAGCTGTGACTTAGCTTCAGAAAAAGCCACAAACAATGGCACAGGTCAAAGATTAGAAGAGTCTCTCCCTTCTGCTTCCAGGGTCAGTTTGAGTCTGTAAATAACACAGTTACTTCTGCCCTACACACAGCCCCAGCAGATCAGTCTGCCAGCTGAAAACTGGACACAGCTCCATGTTTCTGCAGGCTGCCCTGGAAGGAGAGGGCTCTGGTGGAGCAGCCACTGGGGAGCCTGGCTGGCCTAACTACCTCCAGTTTGCTCAGAGCAGGATTGACTCAGCTTGTCCTGTGAGCAAAAGGAGAAGTGCAGGAGGACTGTGCAGAGCCATTCTACCACTCCATGAGGGCCAGCCCCATCCTGGCACAGCTGCACATTGGCAGCCAAATCAACTTCACCAGGTGCTGCTTAGCTCCTGCACACTTTCTAGCACCCACATTATCTGTGATTTCCTACCATCTCAAGTCTACCTCAGTTCCATTAAACTGCATAATGCATCACTGCTTGGAGATAGAGAAATGTGTCAACCGAGTGTCTTTTTCAGCTTTCTTCATGCTAAAGATAATCTACTATGAAATTCCCATGTTGAGAGTGCAAGTACACAGGTAACCCACATTTTAAGCTTGCTATTCAGGAATCTTAATAGCTTACATTACTTCTAATTGGAGAAGTTACAATAACAATTAATTCTTCCTCTACTTATTTCTTAGTCTTCTTAAAAACTATTTGAAGAATAGGAGATGTGAGCATGCTGCTGAACTCCCATTAACTACCAGTATCTATACATTGCCCTAAGATGCAGTAGACCAGCAGTAGGATGCATCTAAAATCCTCATCTCCTATCATCTCCCCATGCCCATCTTTTTCTTGCAAAGCAGGCTCAGGAAGGTCCCACTGTTTCTACAGTCTCCTGACACAAGGTCCTGACACAGGTCCTCCTTCTGCTCCTCCTCCTCTGGACTTTAGGACAAGATCAGGCAGAGTTAAACTAACAGAGGGCTTGCTGTTAAATGCTTCTCAAGAGTAAGAGCAGGTAGAGAGTTTAACTTCTATTTTCTTCTGGCATTTAGGGAAATGCTGTCTGTCTTGGTGATTTCCACAGGCAGACTCATGGAGCATCACTAAACGCTTCATGCCCTGCTTGGCACACAGCACAGACAGCCATGGTTTAGCAGGTCACTGATTCAGGGGCTTTCCACAACACATCAGGTTTCTTGGCTATGTCCTAGTGAGTTCTTTCATCTATACAGCAGCTATGCTATATGGAGTGCTTTCACCCTTAATTTCCTTATTCTGCATGACTTCACCTATATTTTCCTTTTAGACCTGAATTATCCAAAATCTGGAGAGCTGTTCCCCCATCACTTCACTTGTTTCAGAGGTAATGTGCCTGCTAGCTCAAAGTATAGTGACAAAGCCATATCCCAGCCTTGCCTTTTCTTGTAGCTCATATTAAGAATAGCTTTTAAAAAAGAAATAATATCTCATTGTTAACAAAATTAGTGAAATGCATTTTTCTCCAGTTACAGGCTCAGAACATTAAGAGGTTTCATGTCAGCTCTGTACCCCTTTTCACACTTTCTATATCACGACGTGATTATGTTATTTCTCAAATGGTTTCTGTGAATGCTTTAAATAATTCCTCATTAAATCTACTGAGAAGCTAAATAATGGGTTAGTAAAAGAGCAGAAATGGAAATGGCATAAGCTGAAAAATATATCTTCAGTTCCTTTCTTTCATATACAGTTCATAAAAAGCACATTTAGAAAGGTCTGATGATTCATGAAACACTTACTAAAAGACACACACATTTTAAACATTTCAAAAGAGGAAAAGAAAGGTCTTAATATTACATAAATCATCACATTTCAATCTTGTTGTTTACCATGGAAACATAAGGATTCATTTCAGGTCACAAAATCATCCAGAGTAAAAATACTTGCACTATTATATGGATAAAGAAGGGCCTGATCCAAAGTTTGAAGTCAGTGGGAACAGTAACTTTAGTAGGCTTTGGAAGAAACAACATAAGTTACATTTATAAGGTTCTTATACCCTCAAAAATGCAGACAGGGAGATACTTACAATCAAGGACACTAGTCTTGTTTAAAGAATTGCTGTGAGCTTCCTCCAAACCCCACAACATCCCAAAGAACTTCTCTATTAGAGAGCTAAAATGTCAGCATGTCTAATTTAAACAGAGACTCACTTCTCTTTTGCCTAATTTATGAGGTAAAGAGCACAATATTGAATATTCCTGTGTATTTGATGGCAAAATTCAGCAAGTCATGAAACTACTTCAAACCTTGTAATACAAGAAAATAAAGATGGATGATTTTTGTCATCAACATTGTAAGGATATTTCAATCTCTGTTTTAGTTAAATGATAGGACTGGATTCCTAAAATTTTCAGAGAAAGCAACAAATATCTGGTAAAATGCCTTAAAGATTTTATGTGTCATCTGTATACCTGTTTAGCTAAATAAAAAAAAAAAAAAAAAAAAAACAAAACAAAAACAACAATGCAGAAGTCTAAATAAGACTTCACTGGAGACTTCACTTCAACAAATGATGCCAGTGTAAACCATTCCATCCAGCAATGATGTCATAGCTTAGATAGAGACAGAAATGTCAACAACCTTTTAATGAAAATATACAGCAGTAAGGCATGGATTTCACTGCAGTCTTTTTTCTTCTTATTATTATTTAATGTCTTATCAAACAAATTAGGTCTTCTATGAAAAACAGATTTTATTTCAGGATTACATTCTTTATAAAGTGAAAAAACATGAATAAAAAATAAACTAACCTTGTAGAACTGCAGTGAATTCATGCCATAATAGCTAAATCATATTGAAGTAGCTAAATTATATTGATCAGCATGAAATGTATGGGTTTGGTCTCATCAGTGGCAACTGGAAAGCTAAATGCAAGAGAGGAAAAGCAGAGTGAAAAGGTCCTGTTCACAGTGGCACCAAGAGGTAAAAGTACATTTAGCCAGCTGAATTCTTTATCAGTTACAGCCAACCAAAGTCCTTGGCAAGGACACTGTTCCTCAAATTCAAAATGGCCTCCACAGGGACAACACACCATGCTTGAAGTGGCATAAATATGCAGTGCTCATTAAGCTGAGCTAAATGAGCATTTCAGATGCAGGACATGACCCCGAGAGCAGGAAGATATATACATGGATCTGTATATATGCACTGACACCACTCATCAAACAATGAACACACAGAGACACAAATATGGCATGTTCACAGAACCCACAGAAAACAGGACAATGCAGAACAAAAAAAGAGAACACAGATAATAAGTAAATAATGATTGAGTTATCCCTTTTGTGAAGAGCATCATATTCAGGTTTAAAAAGAAAACCCTTACACATGACTTTTTAAAAAACCTACTAGAAACATATTAAATCCATTTTTCATGAAGAACAGAGACAAATGAAACCAATATTGCATGAGTCTCAGAACAGCCGGTGGCCTGTCTGATTGCACAAGCTCAGAGAAATCTTGCAGGTGCAGGATCATCATCAACACAAGTACATTCCCAGTAGATAAAAATACAACATACTTTCTTAGAAGAATCGTCCATGGATCTCTAATGAAGCAAAGGACAATTTGTACTCAAACTAAATTTGTTACCAGAATAAAGCTGTGTGGTTTGTTTGTTTGTTTTTAAATAATGGTTGTGAAGAAATTCCATGCTTTGGATTGCTTGGATTAAGGAAATCAAACTTTCCTGAGAGAACAATTCAGAACAGACCAGCCTGACTAGTTAAATATTATATGGCTGCATAGCTTATATAATAGTGGTGCCTTGGTTAACCGCCTGTCCTGCTTTTCAAGAATAAACTTTTTCACTTAATGTACAGAAAAATCCACATTGTTAAGAGGTCAGTATAAAATTATCTGACTTAAAATCAGCACAGAAAGGAGTATCTAGATCCTAACCATGTTGATTTTTCCTCTTCATCAACCTATAAAATTCATTCTCAAAAGAGAAGTAAGAAATATTTAAAACTCTTCACTGTGTGACCTGAGCAATCATAAATATCTACAAAGCATCCCCCTGGCAAAATTCATTTCTGAGCTGACAGTGCTCCTCAAAGGACTTCCTCCACAACCGCTGATAAAAGAAGCTGTGCTTTCTGTGTTCAGATTTCTGACAGTCCTGCTGTTTCAAAATTGAGACATGCATAAAAAAAGCAAAGTTGAGATATTGCAGTAATGCCTACAGCAGCAAGACTTAGAAATCTGTGAGGCACTTCCATTGGTACTTCAGCTTAAAAGCAAAGCTGAAACTGTTTGGTAAAATATTCCTAAGCAAACAAAAAATGTGCACAGCTAAAGACCTTGAACATAAACCCTTTTCACCACACAAGGAAAGTAGACACAAACCTGCTATCAAAAATGTATTTCCCTGACCTTTACACAGGCACACCTCTCCAGACAGCCTCCTCTGTGCAGAGAGGTCTCAAACTGAACATCTCTGCTCATTTTCCCAACCCCTGCATCCAAAAGGGGAGGGAAAGGGAGCTTCTACTCACAACACACCTTTTGAAGAGGATTTCCCATATCTTCACACTACTTAAACAAGATGAAGCAAGAAGGAGGGGCAAACCCAACAATCTTGCCCCACATGCCAAGTTCCACTTTAAGGTTATTTAAAGAAAAATACAGAAGGAACATGAGCTTCTGATTACACAAAGAATAATCTTTTACAGAGTATTTTGGAAAGTCACATCTAAAACACTGCACTTTAAAAAAGCTCAAAATCCAGAAAGAACAAATATTTTAAAATAGCATGAGAGTGTATTCCTCATCACTTGAGGCAAGAAGGGTTACTCAACACCTCACATGGCCAATCAAAAGTCCTTAATTCCCTATAACACTAAGTACCACCCTACTCAGAAAGACCCTCTGCTCCTTGTTGTGTTAAATTGTGTTTGTGCTACATCAAACAGATCAATGTATTCCTGGGTTTCTTACCTATTCTTTTCATTTTAAACCACTCTCAGTGTAAAGGTAAGTAGCAAAGACAACTCTTAAGCAATTTCCCTTGAGCTCCAGCTTAAAGATTTCATTATAAGACTTCCTAGGACCTCAACATTTGGGTCATTGAAATTTTTTATTTTCATTTTCCTTGTTAGCTTTAAAAAATACTTTCCACCTACAGATGCTGTAAGTTAGTTCTTGGTGACACTCGAGGAATTGCCTTTGGGATAGAGTTTTTACAAATGAAGGCAAATTTTATGGTAAGAATGCAAACCAACAAACAAGAGCTAGTTATTTTATATCATATTGTGATTCATATTTGATTTGCTGTAAGTACAGAGCTACATCAGAAATTAATCTTGGATTATTTTTTCAGTAAGAGTAACTATTACATACTCTTAATTATGTATGGTAGGTGGTGAGCTCAGTGCCTGAACAGTTGCTATATTATTATGTGGCATTCTTTGTGCTGTCTTTATCTTCCACATCAGTCTCTTCTTATGGGAATTAAATGCCAGGCTGTAAATCACTCTTGAAAGAGAGTTGCAAAACAAGCAGGCTTTCAGGTTGAATGTTCTTTCAGAAATGAGTGACCCTACAAAACCACCTAATTTTGCAGATTTGTTATTTTTTGGGGTTTTTTTAGAGGTTTTCAGAAGAGCCATTTTATGAAATGGTTTGTAACAATGAAAAACAATTAATCTAAACACTACAAAAATACAAAATTTTGATCATAGCAAACTAGCACAGTTCTGTTGAAATCCATGGGTCTATCCTGGCTTGGGTCAAGCAAATATCTGACCTCAGCTGGGCTTGGAATTTGAGGGAAATGTGTTACATTTAAGGCTGCTACGTTCCTTTTTACTATTGTGATAAAATAAAATAGATACGACTGTACAGATTTCTCTAAAAGGAAGGTTTGCTCATTATGATCTCATGATCTGTATTCCTTCAAAATACAAAATACTTTACTTTTTACAGTGTTTTCCTGTGTGGGATTTTAAATACTAAGCATAAACAATAGGAGAAAGAAGCATCCACTACATTTTGTTTGGAGAGTGCTCCAACAAAGGAGATTCTCAGGTGGTTTGTTGTTGCCCCTGAGTGAAAACTGCAGCCATGGGTAACTGTCCTTCTCATAACCTGTTGGGAAACCTTTTACTTCAGGTACATCTTCTACATAAGGATCTTGATTTCATTTTAAGCTAAAATAGCAGAACGTTATATTCAACTTTTGGAACTACCATGCTAAAGTACCTGACAGAGAAAAGAATGCTGTCAAGGCAGATACTACAGGAGACCTTTTTAGTCTTGTTCTTTCCTTGAAGAGGTTGAGAGAACCATACTTCATATTTGGGACTGTGGTATATTAAGAGTCACCTAGTGACTTCATATTCAAGGAGTTTGAACACAACTGCAAAGGAAAGGTCATTTTTCAGTGTTACACACTGCCAAACCTAGCATTAGGCTTTCTGTATGCCCTGACGTTTCCATGTAGTCAGGAAAACAAATACAAACACATCCAAAGGTGGGCTGGAATTGTGCTTGGCACATACTGGCTGTTATCAGAAGAATAAAGACTTGAAAGAGTAAAAATACATGTCAGCAGAACAGAAGCAAAGAAGAAACAAACAACAAAGTCAAATGCATGCCATTACCTAGGAGAAACAGAACATGATACTCTGGAAAAGCACCGAGTGGTATTTTTAGCCCCTGCGGGCAGTTAAGAGCCATTAGTTCAATCAGAAAGCCCAGATCAAGTCGTGCTGTCACAGCTTTGTGTCAGAGGTACCTGTATGCCGATCTAAAGACAAAGGCATTCAAGTGGAAATGGAGCAGCACATGACAATCTCTTGCTTAAGAGGTCTTCAGTTCAGCTGGTCTTCCTCTGAAGAAGGCTGTCAAAAGCAGCCCAGCTTTCCCTCTCCAGGTATCCAGCAGCAGACAAAGTAAAGGCAGCCTTTTGTGCCAAGCACCAAGCAAAGAAGAAGAAGCAAGAGAAACACGGGGCTCATGGGGCAGTGGAACCTGTCCTGTTTGTCCTGCCACTAACTTCAGCTATTTTGACTCTTGGTCTCCATCTCCAACCAAACACATTGGCAGTTAAAGCCTCCCAGTCCCCACATCCCTGGGAGCTCATGAAAGGACAGGGAAGCTCTCACATCACACGGGTGAAAAATTCTTGTGAAGGAAATAGTTCACAAATTTAAAAGAACAAAACTGTTTCTGTTTAATGTAGGTTTGATTCATTCTTACTCCGCTCCTGGGGACTCAGCCTCCAGCCAAGCTACACTTTGCTCCACAGTGTTTGAGTTTGGATGCTACTTTTCTGCACCCTCTCTGATGAAGCAGGTGTGGGTTGCTACAGTTTTTGCTGCCTTGCTTGACTGCAAAAATCATCTGACAACAGAAACTCTTTGTGAGACAAGGCTTTTAAACATTCTTAGTAAAAGCAGCAGAATAACATTCTTCACTGTTCCTTACTTTCAGGAAACAGATAATTAGACAGATGGTGAAAAAATCCTACTTGGTGCATCATTCCTTTCATCTGTTAACAACAGTAAGAAATCTTCCAGAAACTGGTAAAAACAATGATGAATAATTCCCTGCTTAATCCTGAACTTGGTACTAACCTGGTCCTGCCAACACTGGAATCTGAAAGCTCAGAAAAATCTTGGGTTTGGACCTGTCAGTTTCACAGGCTGAGACTAAAGCCATGTGATGGTACAAAATTCTGACAAATGCATTCAGAAAGCTGAGATTGTTGCAGATTCATAAGGACAACTATAACATAAATCAGTGACCCTGTCTCAAGACCCTTACACTTTAAATATGTAGAGATGCACCTAAAGTGACAGGTAAGACTCCAGACAAACAATTTTCTGAACAATTCTACCACTCAGGCTGCTTCATCCTTTGGTCTCTGTTACTGGACAAAAAGACTGTGTCAGCATTTCTCAATCTGTGGTCCACGCATCTGTGACGTTCCATAAGATATCAGATGCTTCTTTACCCCCACTCCCATGCTTTTCTCATCAGGATATAGCTCTTTGATTTATTTACTCCAACACACTCTAGAAGAAAGTCTTGTTTAGATTCTCTGCAGTTTTACACTTGTCCTCTGAGTGGGTGTTACTTGCATGGCACTACTGAAAGGCAGCTCTGACACTGATGGCACTAGGTGTGAAATATAACCTACTACAAGGTACTGCTCAGCTTCCCAGAATAAACATTTACTTGAGCAGAAAGTACTTTTATGGGTTTTAGCTTTCATATTTTCTACTTATGCTTTTTGTGTATAACGTATTTCAAAACAAAGAATTAACAAAATTACCACCAGACAAGACTGTGCCCAGTTAAAGGCTAAAGGTCCTGCTCAGGTGCAGAAGATAAGAAATTATTAGCTGTTCTCTCAGGAGAAGAAAGCTATCACACCTTTGAAATGTCATCCTAGTTTGCATTTTCTTTCTACGCCTCATTCGAAGCCGATGCTACATTTTGGCAGGAAATTAAGAGCAAAACCTTCCTGCACAGATTAACTTCGTGGCTCAATTTGTATAAAATAAACCTTCTGTGAGTTGAACACCACCCTTTGGAAAAACCTGACTGAATCCTCCAGGGTGAGAAGAGGGACGCTGCGGAGGCTCCTGTACATTGCCAGCCGCTCCCTCGCTGGTCCTCAGACATCTGACTCCTCTATCCTGTGGGATTTATGCCTTCCAGGGGGACTACCAATGCCACCACCAGGCTAAGCTCCACCCAGGCATAGGGGTGCAACCTCTGTGGATGCCAGTGGGACGCACTCACATATACCACAGCAGGACTTTCCCCACTGCATCTGAAACCAGTTTGGGCCGCTGCCGGCAGAATGTCATCTCCTGCCACCCGTGACACAGGAGGAGACATTTTGCTTTTCAAGAAGGTGCCCAAATTAAATTGCATCTGCAGTGCTGGGAGGGTCCCCTGCTCTGCTAACCACTCAGCACCACATGCACCCAAGGAAAAAATGTTTACCTGGTATGGCCACGGTTAACCTTTTTTCCTTGCTGAGACGGTGCCCATGGATGAATTCACTCATGGAAGGGGGGCCCCTCAGAAGATATGATTCTGTGGAGGCGGGATGAGGGGGGGCTCTTAATAATTTCTGGAGGTAGGTCCCTGAAGTCCTGGGATGGTTCTGATCACAAAGGGAAGGTGAGAATAGTCTTGCAGGAGATCCAAGAAAAATACACATGGAAACAAAAGAGTTTTACTTTAATTACCTTTCAAAGCCTCATGAATGACAATATCATCTTAACTTGCTTAACAGGTAAAAATCAACTATCTTTAACACCCCATGCCATTTCCAGAGCAGGACACCTTGCCTGCATTGGAAATCCTCCTTCACCTTAGGGAAGGAGGAGATGAGGTTCGGTTGTATCTCAGATTCCTCAAGCCACCTTGTACAAGGTTCCCTGATTGTTTTCTTGATTTTGCATTGTGATTAGAGCATACAAGAAAAGAGGATGATTATCTAGGACTTCTCTAACAGAGTCCTCTTCATTTTCAAAACCATGGAGATGCCCACACCTAGAGAGTTTTGGCAGGGGCAGGCACAACACATGAGCTCACTGCTTGAACAGCAAAATATTTGCATTAGGTTATGAATGGCAGCCATCCCCTTCAAAAGGTTTCTTGCTCCCATGTAGAAAAATTGATCTGAGTGAACACATCCATATTCTTTTCACACTGATAAAGAACAAGTGAGCACCAGAGCTTAACAGAGAAATGTAGCTTCTTTCATGTTAAGCACTAAAATGCTCATAGAGCACAATCCTTCTTTTATTTCAGATGCTCATTACGGAAAACCACAGGGAAAACTTAAAGAAAACTTGTTAAAGAAAATACATTCACACTTAATAGTAAAGACATACAAGATGCACCGAGACACTGACAGAATATAGTTCAAAACACTGCATTCAGAAGGAGGAAATAACAGTGAGTAGGTGGATCAGAACCACATGTTACCAGGCTTTGAATTTCATACTCATATCCTCCCCACCTCCTTCTCCCCAGTCAAAGAACAGAAAGAAAAAAAAATAAAAGTAAAAAAAGGCATCATTATGTTTATAATTCAGTGAACAACTTTAATGCAAGTCTGGCTACTGCACTGTACTGTAAAGATCACTGCATGCATACCTTTTCCTCTGAGTGCCACTGCTGACCAGAAAGTTTGGTTGCTGTGGGCCCTGACTATGCAGGAGGAAAGTGTCTATGCTTGGCACGGTGGCTGATGCCTCCTCACTTACTTTAGGGCTGCCGATCTTGCTCTTTCCCAGCTTGCCTTTGCTGCGTCGCGATTGCTCGTGGTCGAACTCTAAATCCTCCAGTCGCTGGGTCAGGGCAAGTTTTTGCTGGATAGCCATGCGCAGCAGAGAGTTCAGGGTCTTCTTCTCATCCTCCGCAGCCGCCAGCTGCCTCTGCATCTCATCCAGCTGTGTGACGTACTCATCACACCTGCGGAGAAACAGGGCAGAAAACTGGGAAACAGCCCAAGAACCGACTCTACCAGTGGGCACATTCCTGGGCTTCTATTACAGAGCCGGACTCAGATCCCAGCTTTTCTGCTCCTAATCCTGGCAGCAGGTAGCCTGAAGTCTTCTGCTCCCACTCCGAATCATTTTGGACTTGGATCTGAATGTCAGCACTTCCCATTCAGCGAGACAACCTGTGCCTATATTAACATAGTCTATGACAATGTAACATGTTTCTGATGCAGATAAAAAGCAATTGGAGGGGAGGTATGGGATTATTTCCAGTTCAGACCACAAATAACAATTTTGGGTGCTGCTTCTACCAGTAAGTAACCATGGATAATAATGCTACCAATTAGAAAATATTATTTTACACAGGCAGTAATATCCACTTCAAGAAAGTATTACAAAAGAAGACTGCAAGTAGTTTGAACACTTGTACATCAGATTTTGTGAAATGCGAAACCTTCTGTTATTTACCCTTGTTAACCACTTATTACCATGATTACCATTAGTTACCATTGATTAAAAGGATACTATTAGGAAACACCACACCTAGAAGATATTTCACATTTACTGTTGAATTTCTTGGAGGTGTGTTCATCGCTACTCCTTTTTAATCCTCAGCCTTTTTTACCCACATGAAAAATTATATTGTCATTTGCTTTAGATCTCTGAGAACTAAAACCACCTTTCTTATGATTTTGATTTAAGACCAAGTTAAATTTATTTCTGCTCTTAGCAAAACTTCCCAAAGTTAATAGGAAAAGCAAGGCATTTCAAAATTGTCTTGAAGCACTTTTTGAAGTGAAATAGCTTCAGTTTGATAGCAATAGACCATCTAATCAGTAAGAACCAAGAGCAATAAAACTAAACGTATCCCAGCAGTGATATGCTTCACAGACAGCAGTACTGCCTGACCATCAGACATTTATGGAAACACACAAGGATTTTTCATGTTGATTATGCAGCTTTCACCAGATCTCCTTCCCACAAGATCTGGGTGAATATAAGTATCTTTGCTGTGTAATTGCAATTGTGTAATGGATGAGGATGTAATTTTATCAGTATCACTTACAGAAAGCAAGCACAGAAAACTATTTTAGTCTTCCTTATCAAAATGTGTGATGCAATAAACCCTTGAATTATTGCAAACTGAGGTATGAAAGTAATTTCTCTGAAATTTCAATCTTCCTCTTGGGAAAGAGAAATAAAAGTATACTTGAAAATGCGTAGTTAGTTACTCTTCACACACAAATACATATATATATATATATATATATATATATATTGCACTTCCCTTTTGAACAATTCAGGCACTGCAAGCAAAAGTACTGTGTCAGATACAGCTTCATCTACAGTTTCAGTATTATCTTTCTTCCACAGTACCTTAATAAGCATGATTGTTGCTACCCAAGCCTTGAGGAAAAGAGGAATTTATGAAATGCCAATTGGCTTAAAGCCAACTTGCACACCTATTTTTACTCCAAGCTGTGAGATGTATGTTGATGCTTAAGTCAGTTTCCTTGACAGAAACATAAAATCAGTATTCTGAATATTACAGTAATTCCTATTTGAAATTAATTTACTTTAATGTCTGTGTTATCAGAGTTTTAAAGCCTCATTCTTGTAACCAGATGGGTCTTCTGTCCTTGTCCTTCATTCTCTCCTGCTTTCCTCTTAGTCCAGGAGACCTCATTTGTTTCCAAATATGTTTCCTGTTGAAAATTTTTAGATGTAACACCTGCAGCAACACCTGTGGCACACTGCCACTAGAGCAATGAATTGCCTTCCATTATTGTGCCAATACATAAATTTCGGTTTTGGAAAAATATTGATTTTTCTCAGGCATTAGAAGGTGGTTTTGGTATTTGCACATCTGATTTGTAAAACAGCCCAACCAAACAGTTAAGAAACATGTGCCATGAAGGTGGATATTAGTGATGCAGTCTTAGATGAACTTGCTATAAAGTATATCAAGCTGTCCTGAGAAATCTGCATATACTAGACGCTATTAGCTGGTCTCATACTTGAGACAAAACCAATCTCATGAATACATTTTCCAGCTGTTCTGATTAATTACATGTCTTCATGCCCTTCTTAGAAGTGTCCCCATAAGAGCAAGCCTGCTTTTTTCTTTTTTTTTTTTTTTTTTTTAAGAAAGTTTAAAAGAAAGGTTAAACCTAAATCATGCAAGTAAAGGCCTCAATTAACTTTAGAAATTGCTGAATTAGCAGCCTCGGATGTCCTGGAATTTTGCAGCAGAGAACGTTATTCCGTGTAGCAGGAGATAATGACTGCCTGCAGCCATAGCATTTCCCTTGACTGAGATATTCCCAGCTATGTGCAAGTGTGGGATAAAAGGAGAAGTGTTTCCAATTAAAAAATAAAAAAGCATTGCACCCATCTATATTGCCTTTCACCCACACATTTGATAAACATCCACCAAGTCTCACAGAAGAAAGAAAAAGGTTAAGGATCTCCTAAGAGAAAAAGGTAAAGAGCTCCTAGGAAAAAAGACTTCTAGCATGGCAGAGACCATTTCAGGGCTCCAGGATGCTCCAGGGCTCTGAATGGGTGTTTCAGGAGGGTTCCAACAGTGATAGCAAAAGTTAGGTTATGTCCTCCTGAGTCAGAACTCTTCCCCAGTTTCCCTCTTGCCCCAGGACAGGCTGTAAGCTGCAAGTGATTATTAAATAAACAGCACTGTTTTCTTGCTGTCTGCTGGTGTACTTAGAGCAAAAGTCAAGGTTTCACCTATTTTTCATTTCTCTCATCTCAGAAAGGAAGCAGACAGACACATAAGCCCACTTATTTTTTATGAACTGATCCAAGAAGCTTATAGAGGATTTTAAGGGATTTCTGGTTCCATCTATCCCTCTTGTCTAGGAACATAAACCAAATACCAAATCAGGCTTATGTGTAATTTAGGTAACATAAATCATAGCAGAGCTTGAGCTAAAACCCAGTGACATTGACAGTGACAGGTCCCTGCTCTAACTAGATAATCATAATTCTCGTCTGTTCAAAAACGTTTTTCAGCTCCGGGATCTGTTCAATCTTCCTACTCAGTCTCTTCAGCACACATTTTTCTTTTAAAATTATCATAAGAAAATATTTTGATGGATAAAGAATAAAATCCATGCATGCAGTGTCAGGACTATGGCAATATTTCCTGCTCTCTCCTGTTACACATCTCTATTTAGGCTGGGAAAGCAAGCAGTGTAGGGACTCAGCGAAATTTGCTTCCTGAATAGCTTAAGGATCTTGTTTAAAAGTAGTTCCTTCTCTCCTTCAGCTCAGGACTTCCTCTGTCAGGACAACACCTACTCTAGATTGGAAACCTAAAGTTTTAAATAATTATTTATTGTTCCTCTGGATGAGTGTTGCTCACTGCTTCACAAACACACACCGCTCTTACCCTGGGTCAGCAACTCAGGGTGGGAGTGAGGGGAAACAACAGGAGGGGCAGGAAAAGCTTCTTTGGGAATTCCTCATTTTCTCTGGGAATACCAGAAGCAGCCCATGACAAAATAAGCAGGCTGAAGGCTGCACATGGCACTGGCATCTAACAGAAGCTTCAGCTCTGATTTGCCAACCCCTTGAATCCTACAAAAGAGGCTTAATATGCTGTAGCTTTCTTTTTCTAAGAGAGGTGTTCCAGGAAATATTCTTGACAGGTGTGAAGCACATAAATCCCAGAAAGGGATCACAAGGCTAATGAAAAGGGAAGGAGGAAGCTGTAGAGATGAGAATCTCAGAGATTTTTGGGTCAGATAAGCTGCTCCAGAAGGAAAAAGGGCAGAAGTAGAGTGACAAGCAAGACAGAAAGACTTTTGAGACAAAGAACTGAAAAAAAAAAGAGCTTAAGGAGTGAAGAATGAACAAGTGTCAGAAAAAACACAGAAAAAGAAGGCTCTTGCTTTCTGCACAGGGGAGCTTTGGAGAAAAGTATTAACTTTGCTGTTCAGACCAGAAACAGAGGTGCTGTGCTCTCCTTATGATGTGTGCTGTGACCTTTATCCAGTGTATTTGAGGAAGGAAAGATACAGTTCCATACAGCACCAGATGAACATCCACTTGGGGACCAAAATGATGCTTTATGGAAAGAGAAAGGCTATTGTTCTATCAAACAGTATAAGCAACCATTTTCAGAGCTATAATACAATTCTACTATCGGAAGGATGATCTTCCTATGGTACAAATTCAGGGGTAAATACCATGTGATGCACTATGACCATGGAAACCACTGTTTTATTCAACTAAAGACTAAACAATTGCTTTTTTTATATGCTGAGGGTTGCTACTGCATCTAATGTTACTGCACAAAAATCTTACAGCCTTGTATTTTCAAACAGATTTCTCCTCTTCAAAAGACTTGTAGAGTATATCAAACTCTCTGTCATTTAAACAAATGCTCTTCCAAATGTACTATTTGGAATGAGTCAATGATTCGACCATTTAGGAAGATTGATTTAATTATAAAGGCCATTAAACGCCATGCTAGGGAAGAAAAATTAATATTTTACAACAGAAAAATCTATAGGAGTATAATGATGTGTAAGACCTTGTAATGAATAATTTTTTATAACTGTGCTCAGAGAATACTGGGCAAAACTTAGGATGTCAAGGGCAGGGATACGTCCCACAGGCCATACACTGAGTGTTTAGTCACTAATACATGGAGTTTGCCAACAACAGTAAATTCTTTGGGTGGGATTTATTGCTACTAGCATTAGAGATTTTTAAACTGAAAATGTGTAGCTTAGCAGGTGACACAGACTCCTTTTATAGCTCACAAAGAGGAACAGAAGTTTCTTTACATCTTACACACAAGGCATCTAGAAAAGATATCTGGATGAGTGGCATCACTAAAGCATAATTCTCATGGAGGGGATGCTGCTGCCTCCCATCAGTTCCAGGATATGCCTTGAACCCAACTGAAGTCTGCACTCAGGATGCCCAAATTGGGTAAGGAGCATTCAGTACACCAACAATCTAACATTCCCTTTAGCTTCTAAAACTTTGCAAACTACTTTTATCTCATATGTTAATGACTTATGGGCCATTCTAGACCCTTGTTTTGCTTTATGCTCACAATGCCACTCATGTGCTGCGGAGTTACCTGCCTTCCACAAGCTCTTACAGCGTTAGAACGTTCCTGTGTCTCCTAGAGTAAGGGAGCTTGCACAGAAAGGTCAACACATGCATCTCCAACACACACACACACAACTCTCCTTTCTGGAAGAAAACCTTTAGATGCCAATGAAATCAATCAGGCTACCTTGGTTCACACCACCTGCTGAGCTGGGTCTTCGTTTCCATTATGCCGCTACACGCACTCCTCTGATGATGGACCTATGATGAATTTGTACACAGCACCAATGTCACGACATATAAATGCCCCTTTTCTCCTTCCTTCCCACTTCTCCCAGCTGCTGCTGCCACTGTCACTAAGCAAAAAAGCACCTTAGAAGGCTGAAAGTGGTGAGATGTCACTGCCAGCAGCACTGAAGAGATGTTGGCAGAAGGAACAAAGATGTGTTATCTTTTATGGACTAAAGCACAAACAAGAAATCTCTATTGTGTTTGACCAGAAGAGGGAAAAAAAGTCTTTGTGTATTTCCAAAATAAGAATTTATTGATGAAAATGCTGGAGCTTTAAAAATATATATATTTTTAGGTAACCTTTTAAAAAGCAGCTAAGATGAAAAGACACAGTCTTAAGCTGTGCCAGGGGAGGTCTAGGTGGTCATTAGGAAGAATTTCTTCACAAAAAGGGCTATTAGACATTGGAGTGAATTGCCCAGGGAGGTGGTGGAGTAACGTCCCCGGGGGTGTTTAAGGAAAGCCTGGAGTTGACTCAGTGCCATGGTCTGGATACAAGGTGGTGTTGGGTCATAGGCTGTACTCAATCTCAGAAGTACTTTCCAACCTAGTTGATTCTGTGATTCCATGTAAAAGCAAAAGTTCTTCTGAAGAAGATGTGGGAGAAGGAAAGATGAAAGTTGGTTAATTACTGTCATGCCAGCAGGAACTATGTTACAGAAGATAAGTGAAGCCTTTAGCCTGTGAAGGAGAAGATAATAAATTGAACATCACAGTGGAAGAAAATAAGAATTTATGCTAGAGTGGGAAATTACAGTGGCCTTACAATTATTAGTACTGGATTACAGCATAGGCTGGTTGATTAAATAGATTTTACTACTGGTAAGTAATAAATCTCACTGTAATGAAAATGTGGGGTTCTGGAGATCATCATTAACCATACGATAGCTTTACATGACAGAATCACTGCATACTTCTGAATGGAAAAATCAGCCACATAAATCCACTATTTGATTTCCACTTTAAAAAACCCTATAAATGCAAATATTCTGTAGGCATATACTGTCATTTATAACACTTTATTCAAGGTTGTATTGACATTGCTATTCTTCAGCTTTAGTTTCCAAGACACATGTCTCAGCAGCACTTGAAAGCCTGCAAGTTTTGCACAGTGTGCATTCTAGGACTCATTCACCTTCATCCAAGAAACCCCTGACCATGCAAAAAATAATTTCTCTATCCTCCTAAGCACCCAATACACACAGCTAAGTGTGTTCTCACTTAGCACACATGTTTGCAGTACTGAGCCAGATGGTGACACCGTTTCCCTTACCTGGTTGCAAACATTGCTCTCAAGGATGAGAAAGTTGCTGCATCTTCCTTCAGAGCCTTCAGTTCATTCCGTAGCTTGGTCATGGTCTCAGTCACCATTGCTTTTTCATTTTCGTATTTGTTCTTCAAATTGGCCAGTGCCACTTCAGCTGTCTAAAAACACAAACAAGGATAGGTGCTTATGAGACAGAGATCTAAGAACAGCTAAAATTCCATGCCTGATTTTGGTTTTGATGTCCTTCATTCACACAGTAAAAGAAATTAAATCTGATCTTCACTGGACTGCACACTTTAACTTCTTCTTTTAAGTTGTACTCTATGAAAGCAGGAAAAGGAGAAAGCAGCTGAAAGGACAAAGCCTATTTCAATGGCAACTGGCAACAACTCAGCACCTCAAGTATCTCTGCAAAAACTGGGCAGCTGTATGTGGAGGGCTCAGGCAAGTGAGTAAACTTACTACAGGAGCTGCTACCACGTTGTTTGTCTGCAATAAACAACCAAGTGTGTCCCCTGGCACTCTACAAACAGGACACAGAGCACATGAGGCTCAGCCTCTGCAGCCAAGTTGTGAATCACCGTGTTTGGCCTCAAGCCTCCTGCTGGCTGAGGCTTTCCTTGGGCACAGGGATGGCCAGGACCTGGCAGCTTGATTTATGCCTGAGAACTGGCAATGTTCACTGCTGTGCAAACCAGCATTATTTTAGCAGTTTTAAGCAATAAAAAAAAAATAAAAATAAAAAAAAAAGTGTAAATAACAGATTTCATTTAACAGGAAAGCAAAGCTTTGTATTTGTCCCATTCCTAAATTTTTGCTGCTCCCTTCTTTCTGCTTCCAGTTTCATCCATTAAATTTCTTTAATATACTACTGTACTGTTTTCAATAGTTACATTTGTCTTATCTCTGCAAGACTTGAACATTCTGCTTTACTTATGAATTTAGTACCATTTTGAAGTTATTCAAAATACATAGTTTTATAGAGGCTTTATATCTGCTGCTGCTGGAGACATTTAAAAATATTGCCTTTGAATGAAATGAAGAAAAATCTGCTTCCTTTTACATTTATTCAGAGGGTGTTATGGTTGTTTTTTGCACTTCATTTAGTGCATAATGAGTTGCAGCAATTCACACAGGCAATCAATTTCCTCTGTTTATCTTATGGGCTCTTAAGGGGAGAGAAGGTTAGAAGAACATTAGGTTGAAGCAACTAGCAAGGGAACAGGACAAAAGTTGGTAATGACCAAACAGCTGGAAACCTATTTCAAGCCCAGTTTTCCAAAACTCAATACATTTCCCACTAACGATGTCTCTTAACAAAAGGGCACATTAAAATCACCTATAAATTACAACATTATTCATTTGTGTCTTGTTAAATAACAGCACTAAAATAATTAATTTTTTAATTGTATACTTACCAATAATATTTTCTTACTTTCACACCAATTTACATTAAGAGGACAGATTTTTAAAGGGAAGTAGTAACCACCTATCATTTTAAATAGATGCATTTTTTCAATCCAGATTTGAAATCATCAGCAATACATGTTAAAATTATCAATCACTTAGGGAACTATTTACATCAATTCTGCTTTTTTCAACCTTGCTGATATATGCTTTGGTGCAGTGTAGGATGGTGGACACCAGCCTAGGTCTTGGCACGATAAAGCAGAAATAATCAGCTTTTTGCCTGTTTTCAGCTGTGACCAAAAATGTGCACTCATAAATTACAGTAGTTTACACATCACTGAAACTGTGCACAATGATCAGACATGATCCCCATGTTTTAGTTTGGGTGTCAGGGTAAGTTAATGGACATGCAACACTGAAGGATGAAAATATAGTTTGCTTATGGAATAAAAGTAACAGAGGAAGGACTGTGTCAAATCTTCAAACATTTTTTCTTCTTATTAAAGTTTCCTATAAAATAACGTAGAGAAAACAAAGGATAAGTTTCAAATCCTATAGGAAATACTTCATGTCTCTCCATGCACCAGCCAAACTGCTGAGCTAAGTCTCCTAAGTGAAGAACAAACGGGCACAAGTGCTCTGCTAGAGAAGAAAATAAAACTTAAAAAAAGGGTGGGTTTAGTAGCAAAAGAAAGAAGGAGAGCACAAGATGAGGAAGCTTCTCTTGGAAATCTGGGGAGCCTGAAGAGACAGGAAACTTGCCTGAATCTTGAGAACACCCTGAAGCCTGAATGTGTAATGGAGAGTGAGACAGGGAATAGAAGAGGAATATTCTTCAGTGAAGTAAATAATCCAATAAGACAGCAGAGGTGCTCATGACACTCTCTTGTCAGACAAGTCATGCTGAGGAACTGGGCAAGTGAAGGACCCAGGCTCTCAGCCAGCCGCCTGCAGACACGGGATTGATGGCTCACTGTGCATTTACTGTGGAGAAATCACCTGGAATTGACAGCAACGCCAGGAGGGAGCAGAGCACTCCAAAGCCTGGACTCCAGCAGGGTGTGAAATAGCAGGGAGGAAAAGAGCTGGGGAACACACAGCTCAGCTCCCTCTCCATCCCCAAAGCCCAGCCCTGGAGGTGAATAGGCTGAGGTCGGCCCAGGACCTCAAGCACTGCCAGAACTAACAGGGTCCTTTCCATCCTCCTCTGTATCCTTACAGAAGAGATGTTTGCCCAAATTCAACCCAAAGGTTGCTATCTTCATCCTGAAATCTTTGATGCACCAATGATGAACAAATCTCATTTTCTAAGACAGCTTTGTATCCCATTCACTTTTTATCAGCAGTGTGAGAAGCAGGCCATTTAAAATAATTTTTAATAAATATTAAATCCTACACTGGTAGGATTTTTATGTCACACACGAAAGCAGAAAACTAGCCTGCATTTTTAGAGCAGAAGTTGTACATGGTACCTTGTCTTTTCATCAAGCCTCTCTTTCACAGCAGAAATTCTACTGTGCTCTGTCCATATAGTATCAGCATTAGTTTATAGATAAAATTCTGTATGTCTGGGGCTACCAAGGTATTTTTTCTGAAGAACTTTTATGGGTATTGCAGTTATGGAAGCTGTAGACACCAGAGTTACTCCTAATGCAGACATGAAAGTCTTGCTGACTCAATTCTGTCTCACTGAACTATTTACCTATGAAAACAACTGATCAGTTTTCCATCAGAACTTCAGGGTATAAAATTCCCCTCACAGGCAGTTTTGCTTTCTGATTGCTATTAGCAATCAAAACCAAACCCATTATTGAACCATTCCTAAAAGTTGCTGCATCATTAATTTGATTTTACTTTCTCATTTATGCTGCTTGTTAATGTTTATTCCACCAGTCAGGTGCAGACACAGTAATTTGGGCTATGAACAAATGGATATATAAATCAAGACAAGGTAAGCAAGCAAGCCAGCAAGATCTATGTGCCCTGCTTTCTTGGGCAATTGATTTAATAATCCATTTTCATGGACTTAAGTTTGCATCTTCTTACACCAAATCTTGCTCTCTTTCTCCTGTTAGAGCTTTGTGGTAATAAAATAATATTTATAAATAATATTTATTTTAAAAATAAAAATGCTTATTTAGAAATACTACTGACCAACACTACCAACTGTGCTTCCCTAGTTAAGGGTGTTTTTTCACTAAAGTGCAGTCCAAAATACCAGACCCAAGGAAGGGTCCCATAAGGGAAAAACATCCCCAGTCTTTTGCTCCTTAGAAACTTAGTCTTTTGAAGGGGAAAACCTCAAGAGAATAAACCTTAACTCCTGTTTTTTTGAACATGAATCAAAACATGAATCTGGGTTCTGGGATACACCCACTACTTGAGGCTGGCACATAATAAATGACTCTTCCCCTCTTCAACATTAAATTTCTCCTTGCCTTTACATTATTATGTCTTTTAGCTTGAAAGTTTGAGGAAGCTGATATCAGGTTTGCAGGAACAAGTATTGCAAGTTTCTGTACCCAGTTGTACAGTTACCAATATCTATGCTACTATCTAATAAATAAAAAATTAGTTAATAGCAGCTCCTTAGTCAGCAAATCTATCTTTTCCATTTCAGTGAGCATGCCTTAGGATAATGCATTATTTCTGACAGCAATAAAAGAGTGAGACTGAGATAGATCTTCCGGTATCAGCAAAAAATAAATGACAGCTCTATGATAATGGGAAAAATCTTTAATTTGGAATCACAGAATGTATACCCACATATATCAATTCCATCTAAATCACATTTTAATTACATGGAAAATCTACATATAATTGCTCAGAGCTATTATTGCTTAGCTAGAGATGGTATTTAATTACTTTAGTTAATATTTAACATGTGTTGTATCAGGGAGGGGGGGAATGCTATAAAAGACTCGATATATGTTGAAACATTGCTGCAATTTAAAAATCCCCAGTACCCTATGCAGTTAAAGATACACCAATCAATTAAACTTGAAATTGTAACTTCAGAATAGTTGACTATTGGGAATTTTAGCACTGAAATCCCATCACTGTCAACAGCTAATAGAGTGCCAAGCTGTTAACCAGGATTCAAGCCCCCATGTGGTGATCACTTCACTGTTTTCAGATGGGGAAAGTGCCAGGCAACCTAGAACAAAACCACTGCACAAGGCCACTGGAGTCTTTTGCATTCAGATTTAATTCTGGGCAAAAGGAGATGCATCAAAGTAAATAAAACTATTTGCATGTTTGAATTTAGATGTTTTTTTACAGTGTTTTCAAACCTGGAATCTAATGGATGCCAAGGGCTTGGTAGATATACTACACAAAGAAAATTGACAGTACTCTTGAAAAACACAGCAATGAGATGGATTTCTTTTGGCATTTGATATCAAGTACTATAATTTTTGACTTTTCATTGGTAAAACATCAAAAATAAAGTGGTTGGATGAATTCCTCTTAAGATTTGAAAAAAACTCGAAATAATTCCTTGAAGATTTTTATTTTCCTAAATAGAAGAGCATACCACTGAGAGCCTTTCCAGGGATGTTCTATTTTGTTTTCCAACCAACACTTTGAGATAATACCAGCATCATGCCTGGGCAGTAGCTGGTCCCTGCCCACACCTCTGATGAGTGAATGGTGGGTGCTGAGAAAAGCAGAACTGAAGTGTTTAAAGAGGAGGCTGAGAGGGGAGGGAACAAAGGTGTTGTCCTTGCTGTGAGTGAGAGGCTAAATAACCTGTGAGTAAAACCTCTCCTCCAAAACACCCCTAGGAAAGCTTGTAAGTGATCTGTATAAATAACAGCCTTCCCTGAGTGCTTTAGGAGCACCTTACCTGCTTGTTGGCTTTCAGCACTGCCCTCAAGGTCGCGATCTGCTCTCGCTTTGTACTCAGGAGCGACTTCAGCTTCAGGATCTCCTCCATTAAGGCCTCCTTGTCCTTGTCGATCATGGGCGCCAGCTCGCGGGCCGCGGCCCGCTGGCGCGACAGTTGCAGCGACCGATCCACAGCCTTCTGCAAGTGCTTGATTTGGTCCCTTATTATGGCATTGAGGTTGTAGATGTTCATGGGCTCTTTGCGGATGTCACTGGTGTCAGAGACGGGGGAGGAAGGAGGGGCTGTGATGACAGGAGAAATGGAAGGTGTTTTTGTTGGGCTCTGTTCCTTGCCGGGCTCTGCGGACTCTTTTGTCACCTGCTCGGTCGGGGTCCTGGCTTCTACGGGCGATGCCACCCCCCGCCTGGCAAGTTGTGGGGAAAGGAGACCTCGAGGGTCATCGGGCCCCTTCAGGCTCCCGCTGCGGGTGACTCTGCTCTGCCTGTAATAGTCCAACATGACCCTGTTGGGAGTCTCATTGTTGCACAGGCAGACGTGGTGGTAAAGCTGAGCCAGCTCCTCACTAAATGTCACCAGCTCGTCCTGGGCAGTGTTAAGGGTATTGTGGTTTTCGTTTGCAATGCTTGTCATCCTTTGTAACTCCTTCTCCATGTGGACCATTTTTTCCTGGCTTTCCTTGGTCGACTTCTCCAGGCTTGTCACCTGCTCATCATATGTCTGGATTCTGCTCTCATACTTGGCCTTCTCTTCAGTGTAGTTTTCCACATACTTATTATATTTCTCCTTTAAGGCTTTGATTTCTGCTTTAAGGTCTATCACCTCAGTAACAGCTACTTTGTATTTACATTCCAGGATCTCCAAACCATTGATGTCCACTTCATAGTCGTGTGCCTCCTCGCCAGAATCTCGGCCCTTCTCACAGTCAAGCTCAACTTTCAGCTCCTTGTTGCTCTGCAGGCCCCTCATGGCGTTGACGTGCTCCGTGAGCCTGTGTACGCGCTCATGCTGCTCTGTCAGGGCTCCCTTGGTGTGCTCCAGCTGCGTCTGGGACTCCTGGAGATTGGCCAGGAGAATGGCTTTCTCCCGCTCCACCTGCAACAGAGTCAGAGTGAGAAACCCAGGATCTCATCCTACCCATACTGAGCACCAAACTCTGCAGTCGCAGTCACCTCTTCCACCCCACCATTGCTTGCAGCTTGAGGGCTTCCGAGAGATTTTAGCCAAGTACACTGAAACCATAAAATTAATTTATAGAGCACCATGTGACTCTCAGAGGTTTAGGAAGTCCCAGCCTCTGTTACAACTTCCAATACCAGTAGATCACAATTTTTTTGTTGCCCACTGAAGAATTACCAAGTGCCCAAGCACTGTCCCATCAGCTAGAGTGATGATACAGGATTTATTGGGACATATGTTCTCTGAACACAGAAACTGCATCACTGTCAGCTGTAAGGCATTTCTCAATAGAATTTGAATTTACATTTCCCTTGAACAGTTCTATCAATCTTTCACAATATTAATTTATATCTTTGAACTGCTGCACACTTTCACTTTAAGGCAAATGCAGTAGAAAACTAGAAAGCTGTGTAGATTTCCACAGACTGAATAACCTACCGTGTGGAAATGTAGCACAGATCACACAGTTAACACTGAGCACATGCAACTCCCAGGACTGCCCATCCCCAGCACTTATCTGTAAGCAAAATCCATCTGTTTAAATTCGAGCCAGAAAAAAGTAGGACTTGTAGTGTAAGTAACAACCCACTGGTTGTGAACTAGTAAGTTTTTTTCTAAATATTCACATAGAAAAATGGACATTGAACAACAGAAGACATCATGAAGGACACCTCTAGAAGTTTTAATGCACAGCAATTTTAAAGCAAGTGAACAAGACAAACTTACAAGTTTGATCTGCTCAGGTATTTGCTACTCATCATAACACCCCGGAAAGACTTCTAAGTTTTAAATGTAATGCTCCAACTTTATCCTATGCCTTTGTCCTCTTCTGAGATGTCAACTGGGAAGCAGAGGAATGCTTACAGAGATCCTTTTTCCTGTCATGACTTCTACAATAAGACCTGAGCCTACCAGGTTTACTGATCTTCTCTCCCCCTGTTGCAGTATCTCAGCACATGCAGTGAAAATGGCACTTCCCTTCATAAGTGCTGGAATTATTAATTCTGAGAATTTAAAGTTTTCAGTTATGAAGAAACCTTAAAAAAAAAAAAATAAGCAAACACAAACTTTCCTTCCCTATCAGTAGTATGTGAAAGAGAATCCAATTAGCCACCACAAATCTTAGTAAATGAAAAGAAAAGCCTTTGAGAAACTGAGAAGATATTAATACCATCTCAAAAAAAAATGTTCTGAGCAGTGCTTCAAACCCTTGTTTCCTCTTAACCAGGTTTTTGAGCCATGGCTGCTGCTCAGAAGTACTAAGACGCTGGAGCACACAGAGATCCCTTGGTTTCACAGACAAGCTCTCAAAACGTGGCCTCCACTAGGATCTGCAATCAATTGCAGGCAGAAATGTACAAATAAAAATAGAAGCCATGATAAAACATCCAAAAAATCAGCCTACTTTTCTTGTATACAGGGATATATATTCTTAAGGACTGAGGCCTTAAGAATTAAAAAAACAGGGCCAAACATCATCATTATTTTATGATCCAGGAAGAGTTTTTCTCTTTAGATATGAAGTGCTCCACTTTTGGCACTACATCATCAGTGCAGAAGAGGACAGCCAAGAACTACAAGTATTTTGGTATCCTTCTCCATTTTTCATTCCCCCAGTATGTCTGCCACCCTAATTGTTGCTCAGCCTCCATGCCAGCCCACTCTTGTTGAGAAAATCCAAAATAGGGCAAACTTCCCTTTTGCCAAGTGCATCTTCCTAAAAGTGACCATTTTCCTACGGACCCCCAGAGATCAACCCAGTAGGAGTCTCTTTACCAGCTTTGCTCTTTTTTTTTTCACCAAGCTGCCTGCCCCAAGGCTGCTTTCCCTAGAAACCTTCAGCTGAACTCCAGTTGTTACCACTTGGTATCACAGGCTTCAGTGTTAGTTACACTGCCCTCAGCAGACGAAGGTATTTATTCCTTAAGGCTGGTAAGGTGAGCTATGCATATACACATGCACAAAATATCTGGGTTTTGGCTAATTAAAGGATCTTCTCACCTTATAGTGAGAAATTGTAGTGATAATAAAGAGCCACATATTATACACCAAGGGCAGTTAGTTGGCTTATTAAAGTGTTTGGGTCCACTGTGGGCATATTCACACCAAAGAAACCAATTCACTGTAGATTGCACCCATGTAAATATAAACATTTATTTTTAATAATATTTATTATAATAAAGCCTTTCCTTTGAGAAAACACCTGTGTGTTAAAGCAGTACAGTGCTTCAGTGCCTGCTTAAATTAATCAGACAGAATTGATCCTGCAGGACTACTGATCTGAGCCATTATACCCTATCATGAAGAAAAACTGTAGCAGAACTAATTTCGATCTTGATGATAATTTCTCTTCTGAACATAAATGTTCAGAATGAGTGTTCTGGAAACACTCATTTCAAACAGAAAGGATTCTTTCCAAAGAAAACATTTTAAACTTTTAAAACCCATATATCAACTTGCACAGCAAGCAAAAGGAAATACACAGACCTACTCAATTTTATTAATTCTGGACCAGCAATAATGGATTAAGCTAATCCCCTTCTGTTTAAAACCATAAATTCATGCTCCTACTGCCAAGGGAAAAACCCCAAAGCTCCAGCTCAGTCCTGAGCACACCTTTTGCACATTAATGACTCTGCTGTTCCCAAATGGGGTAATAATATTTCCTGTTCTAGAAAATACTATACTCTTATTTCCACCACAGCAAACTTATGGCAATTCCAGGTACTTTTCAGTCCAGTTGGTTCATTTTTTTTTGACACTGGAATTGGTAGCTGCAGTAAGGATTTTTAGGATCCTAAAATGAAAATAAAAGCAATTCAAAAGTAGCTGTCTCCTATTTTGCGATGCATCCTTCCCTTCAGAGATTTCAGCTTGAGGAGATTTTCTTCCCAATTTGCATCTACAGTTTGCAATTATGGAAAGCAATTTCACGATAGCCATCTATGTCCTCACCTTGTTCTTTTCCTTTTTTTTTCAACAACATCAGAATTTCAGTGAACAATTCCTGGGGGAGACTGGAGCAAATTAACAGGAGAACTCATCTCAAGAACCCTCAATCTCAGCTATAGCATATTTGCCACAAAAGTACAAGGCAGCTGAAGAAGAGTGTCAGAAACTGAGCCGCAGGGACTTTTTATTTTTCTGCCTTTTTAAAGAGAATTGTATCTAAGTTTTCCAAATATGATACTGGCCTCAGAAAAAGGGAAAGCATGACCATGGGAAGAAAAGAAGTCCTAGACTTCAAGGATAAGATAAAGATTTTTTTCCACTGGACAACAAACAGGAAGGAAGAGCTCAAATCCCTGAGCTGTTCTAGGAAAATCTCAGAATATGAAAATTTTCAGCAGGACATTTGTTACACAGCAGATATATATATGGAAAGGGAATAGGTGCAATTAAATCTCTCCAAGGACCAGCACAGCCCATGAAACAGCAGCATCCAAAAGCTGTAGAAAGAATTCTATTTGTCATGCTGTTTCAGTGAAGTCTTCTTTATGAGATAGAGGAGCAGAAACAATTTGCCAGACACCCTTACAAAATGGCAAATCTGAAGTTTACTTTTATCCTAGAAAGGAACCTGATGTCCTATAGTCATAAAAATAGTTCCCAATAAATTATCAGTTCCTTCAGAAACTCTATCCTAGTGCAGCCTCTTCAGAGAAAACAGGAGGAACTCACACTAAATATTGAGATACAGCTGAATGAACACCATATGGCAAAGACACTCTAGAGGAAAAAAAATACAATTTTGCTGATGATTTACCTTTTGTCAGCTTTTAAACCTGATTAAGTCTCACATCTACCACACAGAAAACTTTTGGCGGAATTTTTCACATTTAATCTGTATGATCCAAACTTAATTTGTGTGACGTGAACTGATGTAACTCAGCAAAGAAGGAGATCACTTTGTAAAACATCAGCATTTTGCAGTGACTCTTTATGGTATCTAAAGGAATTAAGCTTTCACTGAGGTCTAGCCTGTCTTTTTTAAACCATGAACCTTTTAACAGAATGCAAATGCCAAGCAATGGTGGCCACCATTGGCACAGATGTGCTAGGGCCCAGCACCAAAAAATGCTACGACCAAAAATAGTTATAATTTCTTTTATAGAGTCCTAAGTTTGTTCCTAGTGACTGTGAGAAGGCTGCTTCTTTGTTTAAAAGATACAAGTTTTTAACTCAGAGAAGACAAAGACAACTACAGTATCCTTCAAGCAGAATTTTGCTAACTCATTATGCTCAGTATTTAATTTAATAAAATCAAGAAAAAGCATACTCAAAGCAACCACTTTTTTTTCATTTCTAAGCAACTTTCACTCAAAATTTATATTGCATATATTTAATTGTAAATTAAATTGTATTGTTTAAAACACAGTGTGTATAAAATGTGAACATTTTAAAATGTGAACATTTTAAAATGCGAACATTTCAAAGCATTTCCTTTGAAACTGTGTTTTTAAAATTTTAACATTGTATTTCTAATCAAATTGGAAGCTATATAATGTATATATTATATATATGTATACACATATACCTATATGTGGTATTCACATTCTCTGAACAGAGAGACAAATAATTCTCTCTCCCAGGATTTTTTCCTGGGGAAGGAAGTGAGAAGTTCAGAGAAGAGAAATAATTCTTATCTGTACTTGCTGCTCCTGTTGTTTGACACATGTGGCATGTGTTCTGGAGACTGTTTACCAAGAGTGATTTGTTAATTGGATTCTGCTGATGGTTGTTTGGATTGATTGACCAATTAGGTAAAGCTGTGTCGTGACTGTCTGGAGACAGTCACAGGTTGCTCTTTAGTATCTCTTTAATATAGTGTAGTATTAGTATAATATAGTATAGCTTAATAAAGCAATTGTTCAGCCATCTGAAATCACTGGAGTCAGAGCACATTATTCCCTAAGTTGGGGTTGCCCTGCATTGAGATATATATATATATATAGATAT
Organism: Pyrgilauda ruficollis; assembly: GCF_017590135.1. Classification (NCBI taxonomy): domain Eukaryota; kingdom Metazoa; phylum Chordata; class Aves; order Passeriformes; family Passeridae; genus Pyrgilauda; species Pyrgilauda ruficollis. The sequence goes on from NW_024529933.1 coordinate 2,829,989, forward strand.
AGATATAGATATAGATATAGATATATAATGTATATATTATGTGTATTCATGTATATGTTCTTCTTCCAGGTGCATATATACACAATATACACTCTGTGTTTACTTTAGAACTGGAAAAGTTTAACAGAATTTATCATGTAAATAAAATCCTGTATTTGAAGCTTGCACACTAAATGATGTATTCTTTGCGTCAAAGTTATTGGTGCAAAGCACTAGATATCACCCATGTTCACCATGTCACAGCTCAGATCAAAACATCCCACAGTGAATTTGGCAATCAGACAAATAAAACAATTAACTCTTCAGCAAACAGGACAGACCACATAGGGATTTGTTGTTCTCTAGCAAACACTGAAAACTGGTTTGGCTCTGCTTCACTTCCAAACAACCTTTCACATTTCAAGCAGTAAAGGTCTCATATTTCCTCTCTTTAGAAGAGGTGCTTTTCAGAAGCCTGAAGCTAGAAGATGCTGGGTGTTTCCTTGACGGTGCCAAAACCTTTCAAGCTACTGTGGCAGACGAGATGCTCAACAGCTTGGGCAGCAGGACCCTTTCTCTGCATGGCACTGCACCCCTTCTGAGATGATGGCAACACTGGGGCTGGCAGCTTGCATTTTCCTTTGGCGCGCATCCCAGACTCCTGTTCTGGCTGGGCACGGATGAGCAGGGAACAAGCGCTGGCTGTCCCAGCCCGAGGCACCCCCTGCAGCCCGTGCATCTGCCGGGATGCCAGCGGGACAAGGGCGCTCTGTGACAGCCCACACGCCACATGCTCCCAGGCCACGGCTGGGAGAGGAGCGCTCCCCTCCTTTTGTTCTCTCCTGACTGCCTGCCAAACCTTCCTCGAGCTGAATTTAACAGCAAAAACTCCTTCTGACTTGCAAGGGACCATAATCAAATCTCTAGATGCAGTTATTTTAATGAGGGTTTTTTACAGATAGCTTTAGTCATATTGAACAATACCTTATTTCATTGCAATTTCCATTTACCATTACATTTACCACTACGAAAGCAGGAAAAATGGAATCCAACCTTCCGTAACCCCAGCATCTATGTCCCTTTCTCCCCTTTGCACTAAATATCTGCTCAGGTCACACTGACCTTTGTGCAGGCATGAACTCTGTTTACTAGGGATATTTCTGGCAAAACCTGGATATAAAGAAACACCAAAGCAGAAGTCTGGAAAATGGACACATGGTCAAGAACATCACTAGGAATGATCACTGCAAAAACTGGCACGAGGGTTCATAGGATGTGTCTAAACATTCCAAGAACATTAAATTCAGCCCTTACCTGCATGAGCTGCTGCTTCAGTTTCTGTATCTCTGATATGTTGAGCTCACTGAAGAGGTCAGAGACAGGGTGCAGAGACTCTCCTTTCCTACTTGCGGGAGTTCTGTAGTCACCGTTGAGTTTCACGAGAGGCCCGTGGATGTGTCCGTTCATTTTGTCATCATTGTTGGGCTCACCCCCGTCCTCTGAAAACTTCAACCCATCTACTGATATATTAATATGGTTATTATACATACTATCATTGAGGTTGATATACTGGGACAGTTCCTTTCTCAGATTGTTCTTTTGCTCTCTTTCATTTTTTAAAGTTTCCAGAGCTTCCTCCAGCTGATGCTCAGCAATCTCCTTCAGCCGGATGGCATCTTCTAGCTGGCTATTAAGCAACACTGTCTCCTCCTCAAATCGTTTAATCTCATGCTTTAAGCCTTCGTATTCAACCTGAATTAGACAAGACAAAGAACATTCATAATACTAAAACTTGAGTTGTGGAAACCTGCCATTTATCAGCCCTGTTGAGATAAGTGTTAGAGAAACTATGGTTTGGAACACCAGACATTGCCTGCTGCTGCAAAGAACTGACTGAGCAAAAAGTGCAAGTGGAGCTCTCTCTGTTAAATACTCCAGTGCTCACTTTTTCAGCATGTGAGACTCAAGAAATAGAAAACCTCTTTCTGAATAACTTAAGATAAGCAATGAAATTTCATGGTAAGAAGGTATTAGCAGATGTCCTGGTAATAGCAGATTAACTATGAATTGACATAAGCAATGTTGGTATATCATGGTATTCTTAGGTCTCAGGTTAATATAGCCTGATATATGATTTACAAATATTCTGAAGATGACCTCATATCTCAATTCCTACTGGATGTGAAGTCACTCAGGCACAGGTACTCTCAAGTATCTTGGTAGTTTTCAAAACGATGGATGGAAGGTACAAAACCAGTAGAAGAGACTCAACTCTCCTCTCTGTAGTTTACAAGGCTCTCCATTACCTCAGAGGCATTTAATTTTAAAAATTAACAGGAATCTATTTGAACATTCAGTTTAAAATCTAAGATGCCCCAAAATTGCTGGAGATTTTTAAACTACCAGAAGAATGCAGCAAACAGCTCATTCAGTCCCCCACAGTCCCTGGACTGTGTGTAGGGCTGTCCCTCTGGAGCACACAGGAATCTGTTGCCCCATCCATGTGGCCCAGTGACACCCCTTGTCAGCACTGGAGGGGCTCACTGTTCTGTTCTGCCCCACACCAAGGTGTGTTGTTTTATCAAGGTATTTAAGGGCATTGTGAGCTGAGCTAAACAGCAGCTTCTCTGTCCTTTACAGGCAGAGAAAAAGAGTCCTTTTCCCTTGTTCAGTCCTCTCCATTTCACCTCACAAGAAACAAAGCCTGGAAAAACCCAGCCTAGCTCAAAACCAATTCATCAACAATACCTAGACAGTGCTGGAGTTCGCCACTGCAGAATACTTCCCCTTTGCTGTCCTTCCTCATCTTCCTTTTCATTGTTGGAAAACCCCACAGCAGTGAAAAGGAAGAGCTTTTTTTGTCAAGGTCCATATCTATGCTTGACCAGCATTCCTGGTAAAAATGATGACACTTTGATTTTTTTTAAAATTTAATTCCAATCATGTTAGTCATATGCATCTTAATTTCAAAATGAAAAAAAAAAAGTCCCATTATCAGGGGAAATAATTTAATAGCTCAGTGGAAGAGGGAAAAACATACCAAATTTTCATGTTTCCATAAAAAAACCCAATTTTTTGCAGTTGATGTTTTTATAATTCAAACAAATTATTAGCTGCAAGCTTAATGCATTGTATAGAATTTTTTTTATATTTGACATATGTGGATTTTTAATCAAACTAAAATAAGGTTCTGGCAAAAAAAAAATGCACCATTCCTATTGAAGTAGAGTATTTATCAACTGGTAAAAAGTCTTCAACTCATAAACCTTTGGAAAGGCAAACTTAAAAACCAAAGCACTAATCTTCAAACGCAGAAACTGGAAACATATCAAACAACAAAGAAAGTCCCAAAGTCATAGTGGGCATTCTTAAATAGAAAAGGAAAATCCATGAGAGTATCAAATCTACATTTGGCAATTTAATATCTTTCCTTATTGGAGGAACAGGTCCATCTGGAAAAATTGTGAAATGCAATCAAGTAGCTATGTTTATAACTTAAGTACATGAAAAAAAGCCAAACCCAACAAAAAACCACCACTTTTTCAATCTTAAATACACATAAAAGCTAAAGGTCTATATCTCTATGGTTACCTTCTCATAGACTCTTACTTTAAAAAGCTACAAAAAACCCCAACATGTAGATAATGACATTTTAGCACACCAAGATTTATAACATATGATTTTGTAAACTCAACCATTAAAGTATAAAATGCTCTTAAAATTTTATCTTGTAGATTAAAGTAATTTTAGGAATCACTAGTGCAAGGATCTGGGATGCAAAATGACTGATTTTTAAAGCCCTTCAAAATACGGCAATGCTTTTTCTCTCCACAGACTGTTGACATTCGGTTTCAGTTAAAATGAAATATTATGACAAATATAAACACTTGCAAACAGATTTCATTTTTGGGGGAAACTAGGACAGTCTATAAAGGGGTCGTTTACTTCCTGAAAATGTGAAAATGTCTCCTATGAGGTTAATGAGAAAAAAAATCCATGCCTCAAAGGAGGAATTTGTCTGGGTAAATAACTCTGGCAACAAAGATGATCTGCTATAAATTCCATTTCAGGAGTGTGATGGACTAGGCATCTTCATAAATAAGGAAATTATGCACCCATTTCTATTACCTGTGTATTCTCTGCAGCACAGCTCTGTTGTTTTAAGTGTTTCAATCGCATTTGTGCTGCAGCAGTAAAAATAGCAGTAAAAGAGAGCTGAAATAGCACTGCTTACTCCTGCAGGAATAAGGCAGCTTTGTTCCCAGGCTTGCTTCAGAAAATGTGACAGGGCTGGCTCTTCCACAGAAGCCCCAAGAGCACCAGGCAATAGGTCAGGACACAACCAGGAGCTGCAGTGCAGAGCTGTGACCCTCTGAGGGCAGGTGAGGAGAGGGTGTTATGAAGTGCAATGTTATGATGGTCTAGACAGCATCTAAAAGGCAGGAAGTGTTATACCATCCAACCTGGATATTTAAATTTTCATCACTACAAGTTAACCCTTCTGACAGGAGACCAAATCTCTTTTGCTCACTTTAATGGACACCTGGCTGCTGGGCATTGAGTTCCTGAGAGACAGGAAAAGCATGAAGCAAAAATAGATATCTTTTAATAATTCCCCTCTGATTCCATAGCTATGCAATGAAGTATTCCAATTTTTCAGTTTTTCAAAACTGAGATAAGAGCCTGCCCATATTTCAAAAATGGGCAGCAACACCATTTTAGAATAAGTGATTAGCAAAACCCAACTGGAAAAAAAAAAACCCCAAACATAAAAAGAAACTTCTATCAAACTGCCCTACTCAATCACATAATGGAAATTGGAGAAAATAGTGACAATTTACAGTACAGTGCCTTGAATCTTTCGAGGCTTACTTGATTCTGCTTCAGTGTGGACACCAGTTTCTGTAAAGTAATGTTTTCCTCTTCCAGCTCAGTGTAGTCCTGCAGCAGCCTCGCCTCTCGGAACTTGTACTCTCGAATCTCATCTTTCATCCGTATCCTCTGCAGCTCCACCATTTCGTTATTCTGACAGGAGATAACACAAGGACATTACAATTCACACAAAGCCACTTTAATGCTGAATACTGCCTTCAGAAAAGGCCAAACAGAAATTAATCCTGAAATGGAAATTATTTAACAGTGCACATCAAAACACCATCACCTATTAATTTGAGGCCAAGCAATCATTTCAGGTGGGCTCTGGCAATGCAGAAATGAGAACGTCTGATAGAGAAGCCTGATTAAAACAGTTTCAAGATTAGCGGTTCATTGACATGGAAACCCTGGAAAGGCTGTAGCATATCTCATTAGTTTAATTGTTCTCCAATACAGGAGGATTTAAATAAAATTACCACCTGTTTTCCACTGTAGGATGTGTTTTACATTCACACAGAAAAGCAGTGAGCACTGACATCTGTTCTCCAAAGACATCTGCTAGGGAGCAAGGTACACTCACATTTGCATCTGCAGGCACTGGAGAGGCTCACAGGCAGGCACAGGGTGGAAAGCACTTGTCAAAAGCCTGACAAACGCCTGGCTGTGCTGAGCAGGATCACACCCAGCACTCTGGGAACACACAAGGTCACCGTTTTGTTTTTCCCATTAGCACATACAGAGCCCTGACAGCCTTATGAGAGAGAAGATGAGGGATCAGTTTCACCAAAAATAGATTCCATCAGATTCCAGCTCTGACTGAGTTTGTCATCAAGGGTCAGGTTCTTCTGGAAAGACTCTGCTGGCATACCCATGATGTAAAGGGCACTACAGGAAGGTGGAGTTTACACACAGCTGGAAGAGAACATTGACCAACACAGCTGGTTGGGAGGAACAACCTCTTACCCCGGTTTGAAGAGAAGCCTGCATTTGTCTGATTAAGAGAAATGGGCATGGTCAATCACATCTCCTTTCCTGCAGGAGGATCCTGAGCACTGCCACAGCAGCTCGTGGAGAGACCTTACTGATGGGGCAGAGTCCCCTCACTGCTGGGATGTCAGAGAGAGCACACCTGGGAAGCAGGAATGAGTTTCTGTCAAAGATTCCAGTTGTGAAGGGGGAGAACCACTGGCCAGATAGACACCTGAAAAAATGTCAAATGTTTAAGCATTTGACTGACTACAAGAAATTGTAGTCAGGGAGCTCTAAATCAATCAATCTGCACCACTCACTCTGTGGTACATGAAGGATAAAACCCCATATTCTGAACTAAGGATAAACAAAGCTTCACTTGGCATCTTGGTTAAATAAGTACAAACACCTGGAAAAGAACTTCGCAAAGCACGAAAAAAATATTTTGATCAAGACTTGACAAAAGAGTTTTCAAAAATGAAAACTTTTTGTTAGAGAAAACTAAAAACCACCACCCTCCCCCAGCAACTAATTAAGAAGCAAAGAAACTACCTGATTTCTGAACTGAAAATACCTGAAAAGATTCCCAGCAAAAGAGCCACAGAGCATTAGCTAAAAGTAAATATTCCTGCATCCATCACTGCCTAATAAACCTCTGAACAAATTGTAAGAGCAACACCACAGGTGATTTCAAAAGGTGAAGGCATTATATACCCCCAGGCTGCCTTTATACCTTTTGTTTCTGCCAGCCCAGCTGCGGCAGCTGTGAGGGTGTGTGCCACTCTGAGGCAGCATGGGGACAGCACCAAATGCTCAACTCTACTGTGTCAAGGGTAAATTAAGCTGCACTGCAACTCTCCCAGTGCTTGAGGCTGATCAGCCTAGGGAATGAGCTGTCTGACATCCATCCAACACTGCCAGGAGCCCTGGGAGAGGGAGCATCCTGACAGGATCCCAGAAGAGCTCAGCGAGCCGTTCCCAGAGGCACTGCCTGCACCTCACTGGGGTGAAACCACCAGCAGCAGCCAGGACAGATCTGCTCATGATCCAAAGTGCCTCTGCCATCAGCACTGCTGAGGGAAATGAGCACCTCCCCAAAAAGCCAGGCTGGATGGAGCCTTGAGCACCCTGGTCCAGCAGAAGGTGTCCCTGTTTGTGGTGGGGGGGTAGAACTATGCAATATTTAAGGTCCTTTTTAACACAATCCACTTTCTGATTCTGTGATTATAAAAGGGAAGAATGGAAGAGGTGGCCAGAAATGGAGGACATGAACAAGGTATTTTTACAGAATCCCGATACAGCAGTTCCCTGATAGACTACAAAGCAGGGTAGCTTGAAAAAGCCTTGAAAATTAATTCTGTAAGATAGGAGTACTCCTTTGTCCCTTTTGTCATAGCAAACTTCAACAGAAAACATGAGCTATCACCTTGCTGGAGCGCACCACTATTTCTTTAAAAGAGATACCACATTCCTCCACCATTTATAACTGCTACTTCCTGCGTAATCTTGGAGATATAAAAAGAACAATCTATCGTTCTCCTCTTCTTACACACAGAGAAACTCCTTCTGCAGTGCAGCCTCTATTTGTCCTTACTCATGGCATTTCATCAAGTGTGGGAACTCAACACATCACTCGGAATGCCCAGAGTCACCGAGAGAACCCTTGGGGGGGCTCAGAGACCTTGGAATGTTGCCAAAAGTGTCTGGTGGCTTAACTTTGATCCATCTAGAGATGAAACATCTGTGTATGAGGAAATGAGAAGTTCTAGGGTGTGAATAGTGTATTTACAGGGTGAAGTACAGATTTTAGAAATTAGGTACAGGGGGGTCATGAAGACAAGATGGAGGATTCAGGGCGTGGTCCTGGGTCCTTCCTTCTTCTTCATGTCTTCCATATTGTGTGATGATGTTGGCACATTTGGATTGGTTCATGGTGAAGGTACACTTGTCTATAAGGGTGAAAAGTATTGGGAATTAAAGGTAAATATGATAGACGTAATTTTCACTATAAAAGACACAACAGTCCCATGGGCGGGAGAGAGTGCACTTGACTGTCCCGCTGAACAAACTTCGGCTGGGCAGAGAGAAAATATTGTAGATAAGAATTAATAAACAAGACTGAAGACTGAAAAACCTGAGAGTCCAGACTCGTCCTTCGAAATCGCGGCCACCCAGAACCACTTTTCCCGTATCGGGGCAGAGACAAATAACAGCGAACCCCAATAATCAAGGAAGAAAGAGCAGGAAAAAGGAAGACTTGCCTGTTGGAGCATCCCATGTGCCATGTTCTGCCCAAACACTGCCTGCTACACTTCCCATGGCCAGGGCCAAGGCCTCTACTGGAAGCAATCCTGCTGCTCTAACACAGGGGCAAACTAACTCAGCACATTACAGAATAGGGCATCACCTTTTCAAAGCAATATAATTTATTTTTTTTGTCACTGCAAACACCCTGGAGTAATTCTCCACGCTTCGGATCCTTCTTCCTACTTGCAAACATCTGCATTATGCTGGCAAACACCCAGCTGCAAAGCACTCCAGTGCTCCCTATGGTTGCCAGGAAAGGCAGTGATTCCACTCCACAGGCTCAAAACCCAGTGTTTCTGAGGTTTACGAGTGAGTAGCCACAGGACAGGTGGAGGGCCATTCTGATTTCCTTTATGTAAGAGCTCTGTGTATTTTCTGAAAGTGAACTAGTCCTGAACCCATTAAAAAAAAAAAAAATCATGTTGAGTTTATTCTCTTTTACTGTTGGTATGAAGGATATATTTGTTTTCATCAAATGTTTTGATTAAATATATTAACTTCTCACAATCCTATTGTTATTTTTAACAATTCAAAATACACACTTATTAAGCAAAATATCTATAGTTATAGAGGAGAGATCTTGCTTTACTGATACAATGGCAAGAAGAAGGAAATTTTTTATTTGGTGGACTTGTATGAAAAGAATATCAGAGCACTTAAAAACAGAAGGCAAAAGGATTTTGCCAGCAGGGCCATTATCTACATGAGCCACTAGAGGACAATGTAACCCAAATTATTAGCAATGTAATTTGCATTTAAACTTTGTTACTCATCAAGCACTGAACTGGCAGGACAAAGCAATTGAGCGAGATGCTTTTACTAGGGCACTGCCGCAGGTCTTTTTATATTCCCAGAGAGAATTCTCCTCTTAAACTATGTACTGGGTCTGCAAAAGCCAAATTAATCCAAGAGGTGGAGCTGGTGACACATGAGCAAAGTTTTCATGCCTGAAAATTATTTTCAGTCCCAGCCACACAGCTGAACATGGTGCAACGGCTTTAATGGATTGGTGCCAAAGAAGAAGGAAAAGGCCTCTCAGTGAAACTATAGAAAACAAGAGAGTCCTTGTCAGCAATGCATCTCATTATACGTGAGCACTAATTGTGGAAGATGTCAGCCCCACAGCACCCCTAATGAACGTACACATCATAGAGCAGACCATGGCAAATGAAAAACAGGAGGCTCAGTTGAGACAAAGACTGTTCAGGTCACCTCACTGGTACTCAGATCTATTTTCAGAATTGCAATATATGAAAAATGAAAGACACCTCTAGGTTTTGCAGAGGCAGGGACCATGTCCATATACTACCAGCCATCAATCTCTGAGTATCAGCGGAATATTAAATAATAGAAGTTTGTACTTCTTAGCAAATTAAACATAATATCTGCTCAGAGAATATTAAATGTTTGTACTTCTCAGTAAATTAAATGTACTATATATTAATATATTATTCATTTTTATTTCAGCCTAGACTTTCAAAATGCTTTATTTCATATGCCACACACAGAGCACATTGGATTAATCACGTGTGGATACATTGCAATACATTGTGTAATATCAAATAATTGCAAGTGAGAAGGTACTTTAAAATGAAGGAATGGAAGTGGCTAATATTGAACAGTATGAAAAAATACACAATTTTCATGTCAGAGCACTCCCAAGTGCTGCCCTAGGAAGCCACTTGCACTCCTGTGGCCTATCAACTCACCTAAAAAAACCAAACTGGGCCAGGAAGGGACCCCTAAAGCTAAGTACCCGCATCTCCAAGGTGAGAAGTGAATTGTGAATTCCAATGGCTCCTGGTTTCCTGAACTGTGAAAAAATAGACTGAATTTCCTGGGAAAGTGGCAGCCTTCTTTTTTTTTCTTTTTTCAGCCTTTTTTTTTAAAGTGAATGCATTCTCATTAACTATTTTGGTTCCCTCCTATGCTGAAGTACATAAAGGACTTTTTTTTCATTATTTTTCTATTTTGTCTACTGCTTTTTACACTCCCAAAAAATTGTGGAAGTAGTGTTTGGCCTTTTTCCACCCACTCTGTTCAAACAAATCCACTCTGTTCAAACAAATGTTCAGAGACTTCAGGCCGTTACTGCAGTAAAACATACTATTTTTCACACTGAAAAACAGCCTCATAAATCATCAATTAATTATACACCCTGAACTACCCAGACTAAATCCCTATTTATATGTGGGAACACGCAAGCCATAGCATCATGCTGTACATAACTTTTTAATTTTTGTAACTCACAAGAGAGCAATGGTATATGGTATACACCCAAATTGTACCCTTCCAATTTAATGGCATTGTTTTCTAGCTGATGCCGAATAAAACCCCATTTGATCTGATGACAGTTTTATTGCACAAGTAAATTGAATATAAGAGAATAAGAATAGTAAATTGAATATAAGAGAAAGTTTATGCTCAGCCTAATATCCATGATCTTATGTGTTTGTTGACAAGTCTCACTGCAAATTTATCTGCCATGTTTACTTTATTCTGCACAGGAAATGAAATATGTATTTTTTATGAAGAACAACTATAGTGATAGAAAATTTAATTTAACAGGGGTTGAGGGAAGAGAGAATGAAAGTGACAACAGAAGAGTAAAAACATTTTTTTGTCATCAAGCATTTTAAGTCCCCAGAGTCCTCTACAATAGCCTTTAAGTTTCCCTCCTTCATATACAGGAACACTCAACTTGAACTCAAAGAATGGCATTTTCCATGCTTCCAGGTATATTTAAAACCTAAAGGGATTTTGTGGATGACCTAAAGTGACCTTATCTGACCCTTCTACAGAATTTGCACCCCAGTCCTCCTGATTCATATGTGCAGATGTCCAGCTAAGCAGGGCTGGACCATCTCTTACAGAACTAACTTTGCTATTTCAATACATAGATATCTCTACATCCCAAAATAAATTATTTTAAAGACATTTTCATGACTGTCAGAAGTCTGCATCCTCCTTTTTAACCTGAATTTTTCTGGTCTCATCCTTCAAAAAGCTTCATTCGGGTGGCTTTGTTAGACTTCATGATATTGTATCTGCTCTAAGCAGCTGTATTGGCATCCTACTTTAAGAAAACAAATTCAGTTCCTATTGTCCAAACCCAGAAATCACTAACTTCTGAAATTATGTATGATTCTGACATTCCTTGGCTTTAGATATACATCACTCGCTGTCTAAAAACCAGGAAACAAAAAACGCTATTGTTCACAAGGTATTTTTGAAAATGTAAATGTGGCATAGCATAAGTACTTACAGTCTTTCCCTTCTGTGGATATTCTTACAGAATGACAGCACTATCAATGGGAAGGATGAAAAAAAGCCATGTATTTGTTGGCTATAGCAAACAGATTAGAAACCAGATTATGATAATATATGTTTCAAGTTCCTTCACCAGCAACGGATCTCAAATAAATCATTTACAATACATCTAATAATTTAATCATCTGAAATGCTCAGTGCATTTAATTGGAATAGCTAAATCTAAAGAAGTAGGGTGAATTTGTATCAAGGGCAATTAAATGGCCCATTTATGCACTTATCACAAGAGTTTGAAACCCATCATATTTAACATTGTACATCCTGCCCCATATAAATCTCTACAATGTAGCTATTTTATTGACTTCCATGTATAATTATATATAAAAAGATAGCAATGCTCTGCTGGTTCAGGTATTAAATTTTCCTTCTGAGTATCATGGCCACATAATATTATGATGACTTCTTTATAAGATGGTATGAACCACAAATCTCTAATCATGCATATTATCTGAAAAATAATGCTTTGATTTGACTGCATTTATAGCAATTAATGCATTACTATTAGTGCATTAATTATACATAAATTATCTCTTAATGAATCAATTATACTTAATAATTAATATCAGCACTCTGTAACAAACACTGCTATAATATTCTTCACCCCTTCAAAGAATGAGAAACTTCACCAAATTAAACTTTATTAAAACAGTGTGAGAGAAAATTCAGACTCTAGAGTTACAGCACTGTTCAGTTAATCTGACTCTTCTACATCTCTGTGGAATGGCTTCATGCATGAATATATGATCATTGCAAACAGCAAAATATCAATTAGCTGGAACAAATTTTGCCATGAGGAGGACATTGTGGATGCTATGTGAGCGCCCAGACAGGTCCTCCTTCAATTCCCACCTGGTGTACTTGTCTTAGGATAAACCACATTGCCTGTCACGGATGGCAAAGGAGAGAGCATGCTGGAGGAGGGAGGATGCACATGAAGACCACAGATCTGACAAGATCATGTTCTATCACCATCACATCAAGCGCTGCCAAGGCCACTGCTAAACCACCTCCATAAGTGCAACATTCACAGATCTTTTAATTTCCTCCAGCATTTGCAACTCAACCACTTCCCTAAGCAGTGTGTTCCAGTGCTTGACAACCCTTTGGTGAAGAAATTTTTTCCTAATATCTAATCTCAACTTGAGGCCCTTTCTTCTTATTCTGTCAATCTTTAATTGGGAGATGAGCCTGACCCTCACCTGGCTACAACCTCCTTTCAGGCAGTTCTGGATCGCAATGAGGTCTCCCCTGAGCCTCCTTTTCTTCAGGTTTGCACTCTCTGAAGCAGGGGTTGTTGCTCACTCCACATCACCTTACAGCAGGATGAGTAGTAGTATAAAAATACCAAAACTAAATTGCTCTTGACAGATTATTAAAAAAAAAAAAAAAAAAAAAAAAAAAAAAAAGAAGAAAGAAAGAAAGAAAAAGAAAAAGAGGTGGATCTGGGGCATTTTGGACTGAATGGATTTCCCCCCCCTCCCCCCCCCCCCCCCAATCAGTTTTAAGTTCTCCAAGTAGACCTGAGTGAGAATTCAGAAATTTCCTATATTGTCACTTTCTATATACAATTTAAGAAACCAACAGCAGTGATTCTACTTGACAATGCCTCAAGGCAGGCTTTTTGATGGAGAAGCTGCACAGGCCTTTTCAAGCTCATCAAGAGGCCAAGAGCTGGTTTTAAAGCCTAACTGATCACTTAGGAGAAGCATCTGCCAGTTATATGTATCTCTTTGAGAGGCCATCTGTCAGGTCCAAAACGCCAAATCTCCTTCCCGACCCAAAAGGGGAACTGGCTAACCAACAAAAGAAAAGTTGTGCTAACAGGGTGTGGGGCTGCGATCAGTTTAAGCTCATCCGTCCCACAGCTGCTGTTCCCAGGTCCTGACCCGCCCTTGGGCCAGTGCTACCTTCCACATCACCAGCCAGATCAGGAGCAGCAAGCCACTCCAGAAAACAAACAAAGATAGTTTTAATGGTGCTTATACTCCCTGAGTTTGCTGACAGGCTGGATACAAAGGCACTGGTGCTAGCAGGAGGTAGGGAATAGGAAAACATGTCATTTCTAATTTGGGTATGCTTGCTGCTCAGCAACAACTGTATGACCTGTTCCAAGTTCCAGAGGTGGAAACCCAGCCCTATTGCTATAGATTATAAAATTAAATATAGCCTTCAGCAGGACTAAGATTTCACTGTATGCACTGAAACGTTGAGGAGCCAGGAGCAGTGAAGTGAATGCCTGAAGGTAAAAAGGAGGAAAGAGACAAAACACCAAAGCACCCAAATAAGAGGGGTGAGCTCTACTATTTTAGGTTTCATTATGCTTGGCTGGTGTGGAAAAAGACATCCTTGTTTACTGGCTCCTTGCTTTCACATTGCTTTCTTCTGTCTTTCCCTACAGGATGGTCTCAGAGCTCTGGTGGTAACCGGTCTCCACATGTGAGAAACAGGGCTCACTCTTTATAATTTTTAAAAGCTTAATAAGGGATAAAAGGGACGGTAAACAGCATGCTGGGTGCTTGGCAACAGCCAGAGGCACATCAGTTAGCTTAAAACAATTTTCATATCTTTTTTTTCATTACATTGGTTTGATGCCTATTCATGCAGACTGTACATATTCAAGCATTCTTTTGAGTTTATACGTTCCGGGAATTCTTTTGCTTGGTTCAACCTTTGACTTGTCTTCTTAAAGTACATGCCATACAGTAGATTAATTTTATATATTTTATTTCTTCATGAGGCCTTGTTCTGTGGTCTGACAGTTCTTGACGACCAGAGGGAAAGTGGTAAATTCCTCCTTACAATCTTTCTTTCCAAGTTTATTTTCCTGGTTCTTTTCAATGTTATCTTATCATACAGATAAGATACTTCACAAGTACATTAATTTAATGTAAATTGTAATTTACAAGTACATTAAATTAATATTATCTAATTTATTCTTACCATTGTCAGTTAATTACACAAATAAAAGCATTAGCTACTTCTGCAAAAGTTAACATTACAATGCACAACACATTGTCTCTATTTTAGTATTTTGCAAAAGCCTAAACTATAATATGTGCTTATCACACTAATATATTGGCCACAAGAGCTGACTAATTGTACTATATTAAAGCAGTTAAAAGTGATTACAAAGTGTACTATATCAAAATTACTGTGATTAATGATAATTTGCAAAAGCCAATACATAATAGCAAAAGCCAACAACTCCGGAGTTATTTATAACACAGGCATGCTGGGCAGTGGCTCCACTGTCCCACGTTTCAGGCACAGAGCTCTGCTCCTTGTAAGTTCTCCATTCCCCACGGTGACTGCCTCTCCTCCTCAGGACTTGGAGCTGTTTTAGTTACAGCTGGCTGCCAGCTCAGTCCTGCCCTCCCTCTGTTCCTCACACCAGTAACCAAACTGTGCTGCCGAGGGATGCACGTGCCAGGTTGGGGCTCTCAGCTCAGCCTCCCCACCCTGCCCTGCCTTGAAGTACTACCCAGGCTCTGCTTTTTCCAATTTACACACCAAGCCAATCTTTGCTCTTGTAAACACCAGCTAGCATGTCTGAGAGCAAGTGCCTGTGCTCTCCCCTGCTGTGGGCAGGCTGTGCTGCAGGACTGGGTGGGAGAACAGAAAGATGAGAGGCAACAGGCAGACCCAGAGCTGGCCAGCAGTACCTACACATCTGGTCCCTGGGTCAGTACAGTTAAATTAGTAGAGGGCTCAGTTCAAATTAATGAGACATGCAACTAGTCCTGATCCTCAGCTTACCAAAGATCATAAAAGTAATAAAAACTGGATCTCAAAGGGGCCCCTGGGCAGCACCTAGTAGTCCGTTTATCTTTCCCAGGATAAGAGCAACTACATCTATGCCATTCCTGATATCCATCTACTCTCTTGTTAAAGACTTCTAACAATCCCATCGCCTTTCCCAGACATCTGCTTCCTGGCTTTATTTTTGCTTTTGTCACAGATCTACTTTTGTGAAATACAAAGCTGTGTTTTGTGTCAGGTACATACAGGCAACGTGTGTATTTGTGATTGTGATATGTGTGGAAACTGATCATGGGACAGTTATAAAGACAAATTCCAATAAATAACTGAGGAAATAAAGCATGGAAGAAGGCCTTTGAACCTATCCTTTGTTCGCAGTTAACCTTTCTAAGTCTTAAGTTGATTTAGGCGCATTTGAATTAAAGCTTTAAGGATGTTGCTGTTTGACAGGAACTTTCTGCTTGTAGCTAAGCCTTAAAGAGTTTTGCAATAATAACCTTTTGAAGTATAATTTTAGAATATTGCTTGTAGTAAGGAACCATAACTTTAGAATACATTAAAAGGAAATATGCTTATCTCGACATCTTAACAAAACAGTGAAAAGCAGCTTGAGAAAGGAAGATGAACATCAACTCAAGGATTGATAGTTTCGATCAAGGAAAGCTGGACATCACTGTTATGAGATTTATAGTCCTTGCAATTAAAAGGTGGACCCACATCTGGAATCTGGACCTCACCAGCTGGGAGACTTCTTTTGGAAGCCGGACCCCCACCATCTGGGGATACTCCTTTCTGGGATACATCCTGAGAAAAACTAAATCACAATAGTGTATAGAATTGTGACGTAAAAACTGGGAATCAAAACTGCTGAGAAAGCTTATGAGTACCCCTATAAATACCTGTCAGCCTCAACTATCAGTGTGCAGTTGGAGGGAAGACTTCCCCCATGTACCCAGCGCTGTATTGCTCATACTTTACCATATTAATTAATAAATTGATTGCTGCTTGAATATCAGCCTAGTCAAGCTTCTCATTTATAACATTTTGAATGTTGAATCTGAAGTAGAGTCTTTCATAGTGAAAGACAAAAACAATATTTTTTTATCTTACCCACAGAAGGCAAGAAACTAATGCATCTGCTCCTCTCTGCAGGAGACTTCCATTTACCTACTCTATTCATCTTCAGCCATCCCTCTGTCCTCTACAACCAGAAGAGCAGGTAAGAAATGAGGCTTCCAGATAGTTCCCACCATAGAGCAAACTCTTTTGATGTCCTTGCATGACATGCAGGGAGATGGGCAATGATCTACAACAAAAAGTAGATATTGGAGGGGGGAAAGGAGACCCCAAATAACAGAGTATTTCTTCACTGTTCCTCACACTGGAGAAGAAATACATTGAAAGAAAGAAGAAATCTTCAATACTTTCTAGAAAGTGGAGTGGAAAAGTGACTAAAGGAGATAAAAACCTCTTCACAGGTACAAATCTATTTCAAGGGGTCATCTGCTGGCATATTCTCTATTGTGCTGCAGAGGAACTGTGAGAGCTCAACATCAAAGGAGCTCTCTAAGCCCGTGCTCATAGCAGAGCGTCCCTCAACCAAATTATTCCTGCAGATCATCAGCTGCAGAGGTGTTTTAAAAGCTCTGTGAATCAACACCCACCACCCTCCCAATGACAACAGGCTCTTTCAAGTTCCCCTTGAAAAATATCAATAGGGTTGCTATAAAAACAGGAACAACTAAAAAGTTAAACTTCACTAATTATTCTTCTCCAGATGGGCAAAGGCATGGCATCTTTAAACAAACACATCTGAGCCACAAAATTTAAATACAATTATGTGGCCAAATCTGTCATTATTAAGGGAGAGTACTTCCTCAAAGTCAGCAGCAATTGCAGTAATTAAAATCCATGTAACATTACCCATCTGCTGCAAAAAGCAGCACAGCATTCTGCAGCCTATTTGACCTTGTGTGCAGAGCACCCACTCACCCACCCCCACTAATTCTTCTGTGGCATGAGCAGAAACATCAATTCAGAAACAGCAGCTGATTAATATTAAAAAGATGAACATGGCTTGATGACTAATTTTATTTTTCCATCAGAGGCTTAGGGTTTTTATTTTAGAGCATATATTTGAATGACCTAGGTAGCAAATAAAGTCAAAGGTAAGTACCTCATCTGACTGTAAACCACAACTTTTAGGACCGAATTTTACACATATTTTTTACTCAATACAACACACATGGTGATTCATGAATACAAATGACCACATAAAAGATTTAGTAAAGTAAATTGCACTGAAGGTTACTTGAATTTTTTTTACGGTCAGTAAAAATACCTGTACTCAGGAAGTGTGGCTGTAACAGTGTAGTACTCTTCACTGTTCAATATAAAATGGTTTGAAACCCGATCTTGGCTTTTATAATCTGCCCTTTTTTAAATTCTAATACAGACCATAAGTTTCACACACTTATTTATACATATGCACATGTATATATATCTTACAGTCAACAGTAATAATTTTCATGCTGACGGTTTTTTATCTTTTCCTTTAAAAGCTGCACAAACAAGGTTCTTGCTGCTCAGCATGCAGGACAAATACAGATGTAATACATGCCATAAGAACACAGTGCAAGGACTGACTATTAATGCTGCAGTTCTCACACAGATTATTGAAGCATGTTGCCTATGGCTGCACAGCCTTAGAATCAAATCATTCCTTTGGGAATTGACTAAACACTGAGTATCATTGACTGCCTGCAGTGCATCAAAACGGAAAAAATAAAAGCCATAAATTCTGTATTTGTTCAGGGGGTAAAATATCAAGCAAGTAATGGGATTGTTTAGCAATGGGTACAAAAATTATGTTTAAATCTATTTTTTTCTACTCTCTTGTGCTCCCTCTTAAAACCACTGCTGTTTTCCTTTCACCATTTGTTTCTACTGGACTTTCACCCAGCTCAGGATGGGTGTTAGTGTGACAGCAGAAGCCTCCTGCTAAAACAGATCATTGATACAGTAATAAAATACAGATAAAAGAACTAACTGGGAACACCCACAAAAAACCCCTGTAAACAGCCCTTCAGAAATCTAATGATAAATCCACCTAAAGCATTGATCATTTTCTATAAACACCTAGTGGCACAAGGAGGACAGTGGCAAATTCCAAGTAATCTTGATGATCATTATAGCACATGTGAGCCAAGGGACTCGGCAGCTCTGGGGGATCAGCTGCAGCAAGAAAAGGAAGGATTTTTCTTGTCCTTGCTGAAGCTGTGGCTCAATGACCTTGATAAATGAAGAACTACGTTATTTCCAGATTTATGGAAGTCTAGAAAAACACATCCATGTGAAAAGTAGAGGGGAAAACATTGAATTTCAAAGACATGTTCACCTAAGCCTCATCTATGTCAATATCAGTGTTTCCAAATTCTGAACTGAGCCTTCTCTCAAGCCTTCCAGCCTGTCAGTGACAGATGGGTGAAATGGGGGTGCCAGACCGGCCCCTCTGATGGCCCTGGCAGCTTGGTGGCCTGGGGAGATGAGGGCAGTGTGACAGCCTGCCCATCCAGCCCTCAGCCATGCCCCCAAGGTACAAGGGCATCCATGGATAACAGGGGAGTACTGGACTGTAAATCTCCAGGTATTGCTCAGAAACTTGCTTGGCAGTGCAGGATTGCAGTCCAAAGTCTTAATAGCTCCCTCTGCTTCCTACCCTCCCATTAGAGCACTGCTGATTGAAAGCTTAAGCTCCCTTTGTTTTGTTTTTTGTTTAACTTATGTTTAATATAAACCACAACAAAACATTAGAGGATGGCCCCAAATTCATCAGTGCTCTTAAATTTTCTCTGAGTTCTTAAAGCTCTCAACCATGGCCTCAACATGCCATCATTACTAATGAAATTCAGTATCAGTTTTAGCAAATAACCATTTAAATGCAAGTTTTTTAGTTCTGATTCTGTTGTATGCCCAATGGCCTGATATGGCACAACTGAACTCAGAATAATCAATCTAAAAATGACAGCCAGCTTCAGGGAGAAAAAACAGTATCACACTTGAACCAGGTCAGAATTCAGACAAGCAACAGGAATAAGATGAAATTTATGAACTCCCCTTTGTTAACTGATCAATATATTCTATGTCATACCTACACAATTGTGGACTATTGTCAAGTTTTTCATCACTGAAATACTGGTACCAGTGTCTACAGGGAAAACATCCAGGCTGCAAAAATTCCTTGGGCTCTTAATTATTATATTGAGGGTGAGTTTACCCAGGCTATCAATCACAGAATTGACTTGGCATCTTCCTGACCCTGTGTGCCTCCCTACAAATGTATGCATGGATCATGGGATACACAGCACACCTGCACCATGCTCTCTGGGCAGGCTAATGTAGGACATAGCCAAATAAAAGAGCAGAATGCAAAAAAATCCCCCAAACAGAACTTCTAGTGTAGTCACAGCTTTTGGCAGTGCATTACTCCTTGTTTAATAGTCTCTGCCTTTGATCACATCAGAACTTCCATAACAGGTATTTTTTCTTCAGCCTGTGCAGTACCTCTTGTGAAAGACAGAAAACAACAAGGATAAGAAATTAATCCTGCAGCCACATCTTCTGCTCTTTTCCCTCATCCTCCCTCAATTAAAGGAGGCTCCTTAAGATCAAGTGGCCAAACTGCCCCAGCATATGAAAATAAAGTGCTACCCATTTTAATATTCCAGAGTAGGGTGGGCATTGCTTTGCAGCAGTTTGGTGTCTGCTGCAGGAGTGCTGTAGCTGCAGCAAGCACAGGGAAGAAAGCTGAACTGCTCTAGGAAAAGAAAATCCCCATTACAAACCGGAGACATTGATTATGCACCTTGAGAGGCACCAAGTCAAAATCCCTGCATTTCCATAAAGTAAGGAATTCTTTCTATGTGTGGTTCAAAGCTTCAGGTTTAAGCTAAAAATCCATTTCTGGCTTTGGTCCTCAGAAAGTGGGAACCATCACTTTCCCTGAGGACCTTCCCAGCTATCATCATTAAATGGGAAGCTTTTGAAGACAGCTCTCACAGAGCAACAAAAGGAGAAGACATGAGCCTTTGAATCCTAAATTATTTCCCTCCACACTCTTGAGTCCCTCAGAGATCAGCTGAGATTCAGGAGTATCTGGACGGAATGCAGATGTGCTCTTGTTAATTGGCCCAGCACACTATGGTATCACAACCCCTTCTACCAGAACCATTTTTGTAAAGAAATGCAGCATAAAGCCTAACTATTTTCCTCAGTCCATCCCATTAAGGGATTGGAGCTGCTGTTCTGGCTTTAATTTTCTTTTTTCTCATTCTCTCAGGGATGTGTTTGGGTGACCCAGAGAAATTCCAGTAAAACTTTTCTTAAATCTAAACATTGTACTGAAAGCTTTTCCTGCCCTGTTTTGTTCTAAACTCAGTAATAAAAACCTACCACCCTGTCCAACATCACCAATTCAATTTTTGCTCTCACTACCATTTCTGGTCCTTTTACCTCCTACTAAAGACTGACAAAACGTTTTCTTCTTTTGCCCCTCCAACCTCTACTTCTTATTCACCATTTTTTCAACAGAGGCATCAGTGTGCTGAACGTGCATCAAATACTAATTTCTCCCCAATATCTGACATTTGAGTTAAACAGGGGTTTAGTGGAAAACATACAAATAAAGTTTAATAGCTAAATTCAAAGTTGCAAGGAAATAAAAAAATTTTGCTAATCTTGCAGGCTGATCCTTTGCCAAACGTGATCAACAAAATGCATTAATATCTCAGTATTGACAAATGTTTTATTTATTTCCTAAAACAGAAGAAAATATCATGCCTAATAACAAAAACCAGTAGCAGCAGTCTGTGTCACTATTTTCTGTCCCATGGGCAGAGAGACAAACCAGTCTCTTATAATCTCAGTGAGCCTGAGGATATCTTGTGGCAATCAAATGCCTTTTTTTTAAATTAAAATTTTCTCCCAAGTTCTCCCTTCATTTTAAGATCATGGGTGAGAATACACGTTTTTAACATATACCAGCCAGTGTGTGTTAATCAACCCACATTAAAAGCATACAGTGGAAACAGTCAATCATAATATCATACATATGACATATGACAGATATTCTGTTATATATATATTGTAACAGGGTTGGGGTTTTTTATGAGGCCCTGAATGTTTGCTTCAGATGAAGGGTAATAAATCAAAACTAGTCAGAACTTGACTAATCACAAACAAATCTTATTTTCCCCTTACTATAGAACTCCCTTCACACATTTTGCTTAGGTGTAATCAGCTGAGGTAAGAGATACCCCATGCCACAAGCAGCCACAGCATCACCCCCTTTCTTCTACACAGAAATCCTAAGTCTGACCCAAATCCAGGACAATCAGGAGAGGAATTCATATAGGAAACTTTCACACACTGTCAGTTTGGTGAGCTTTGAACAGGATCCTGTGTTTCTGATAAATGCAAGACTGGAAGGGAAGGGTAAAGAGGGCAGCAGGTCTCAAAGCCTACACCAGCCTGGGCACAGCAATTTTCTGCACTGGCCCAGAGGTCAAGAACCAGCTCTGTGCCAGGCTCTGCACAAAGCCCGAGGGCTTCTCCCAGCCCTGGCCAGTGGCTCAGAGATGCCCCCACTCGTGGCAGTGCCATTTATTTCATCACCACAACACCGGTGCTGTGTGTGAATCACGCTGATAAGGACAGTCAAGGCTCTGGAGAAAGCTCAGCATAGCTCTTTGAAAACACTGAAATGCCACAGTACTTGTTTCAGACCAGAACTCTTCTTTGTTTTCCAAGGTGAAAAGGGACTGTTTTATATAAGGCAGTTTCCATTAGTATGGGTTTCACAGGAGAACAAAAGCCAATGATGCAACTTTTCCTGCCTAGAATCTCAACTAGAAACTTGGATTTAGCATGGGTACACAGTTTGGGAAGTAAATGGGAAATGAAACAGAAGAGTTTATGTAGAAGGGATTTCTTAAAGTGAAAAAACCTTTCTTTAAAGAGTAATAAAGTTGTAATAACCTGTAATTGAATAAAAAACCAAAAAACGATGGGAGATTCTTTAAATGCTCCATCAGGGAATGTGCTGAGTGTTGCAGGTGATTTCCATGTTTAAGCACATAAAATACATGTGAAAGAGTTGCTACATGACAAGAGTCTGGGACCTCTTTTGCAATACATAAAGAAGAAACAAATAGATTCATACTCGCTCTGTCAAAAGCTCTTCAGTATTAGGAATGCTGGAAAGAAGATTACAATTTTTGAACTTTGGGTAGGGTAAGCAGTACACTTCAGTTAGTGTTAGGGGTACAAGAATCCCTAACACTATGAATGCTGGAAAGAAGACTACAATTTTTGAACTTTGGGTAGGGTAAGCAGTACACTTCAGTTAGTGTTAGGGATACAAGAATCCCAGGAATTTCTGAGCTTTAGGATGCAACCAGCATCCTCCTCATCCAAGCTTTCTCCCTCATCTCACATAAATCACCAAGTGTCAAAGAAACCAAAAAATGTAAGAGTGCAACCAGTTACTAAAAATGGAGATCTGAGCCTCAGTGCCTCGACATCCCATTACAGGCAAAAAATCACCTCATTATAAAAAATCTGTACAAATTATACACCTTAAATTAGAGCACATTTAAAACAGTGCAGATTTTCTATTAGCAGTCAAAACAATGCATGAATTTGTATAGAGAGGTGGGAATAGAGAGCAAAATATGTCCTGTTTTAAAAAAATAGTGTTAGTGCAAACAGAATTTATTTCCATGGTATTTTAGCCCTCATATGAATAAGATAAGCGTGTGCTATAGGAACAGACTGGTAAAATTATCTCACCAAGTAGGCAGGGAGCTGAACAGATGGCAGCACCAGCCATCACTAGACCTCACTTAGAAAGATGATCTTTATCACTTCCATAAGATTAGAAAATTACTCTCCTATGAAATAAAACATTCTGAGGTTGAGGCTCAATTTTTTTTTTGTTTTCCATGGAATCAAAGATTATGGACGGTCCACCATGATAATGTTAGTAGCTCTAAAAGGAAATCCCATACAGAGACAGCTCACTTCTGCTAATTTGTCTGCTGATAGTGACTTTGAGTTTGGTTTTTTTGTAGGCAGGGTGTTCTTTTGGAGATTATCTTGAACTGCACATTCACCTTCATCTTACCCATAAAAAGACAAGTTTAGAGCATGCTCAGAGTGCCCAGCCACAACATATGTGACAGCATTCACAGGGAACAAACCTCTTAGTGACAGAAGGCAAACCATGGCTGGTTTGGGCACTTTTTGAATTCATAAAATTGCTTCTCTCTCTGACCATAGCATTTTTTCCCACTGTGTGTTTCATATGAAGCTTTCTTCTTCCTGCCTGTTTATCCCATTCTGCCATATGTTGCATTGGAGAAAGGTTTTAATTACAGCAGTTACTGAAGCACTTCCCTGCCTACAAAGCACTGCAGAGCCCTTTCAGGGGAAAAAAAAAAAAAAAAGAATAAAAAAAATTGGTTTTATCACTCATCATTAACAGCTAAAAACACATTTGTGAGCTTTAAATGAAGTGTTGCACACAGATGACAAAAAAAAATTCATTCAGTGCTACAGAATGGAAAAGAGAAGCACTGAGGGCTTGTGTGGTTGTTTTTTCCTTTGACTTAGCATGCCATCATACAAATGGTTAAACAGCAGCAGGGAGCAATTTTCAGCAGCAATTTTCAAACAATGAGGCAAATATATGCTAGATATGGTTCAGCTGATGCCAAAGAGGAAGGGGAAAAAAGCACAAACACTTAAAGTCTCAAAAACTTATCCCTCACATAAACATTAGAAAAGTAGAAGTCAAATAAGACCACAGACTGGAGCGGAGCTTCTCAAGTCTGGTCTGGCACTCAAGTCTGATGCTTCTTGTAGCCAGCTGGCTGTACCTTAAAGGAAAAAAAGCCTTCTTGGATAACTCTTGCAGTGTAAGGAGGTTGGAAATCCTTTCTGTGCTGCAGAACTTTAGACCAGTGCAAATCTTGCATTCATTTTTTGACAATAACTGTGAGGTTTAACACCCTTGAATCAGAGGAAGCGCACAAAGCTGAGGGATGGTGATTTTTCTATATTGGCACATTGCTGGAGGGCATAACCACTGCATTCCCGGAATAAGGAGATTGTTAAGTAAGTTGAAGATACAGTACATGCCCAAGTTTGCCTTCAGGCTATTTTTATACCAAAAATGGCTGAAATGCACTTATCTGGCCTGAGTAAGGCATGAAATTATTAAAAGTATAAGGCTGTAAAATACACAAAGTCAATAATGCACAGGTAAAGAAAGGAAGAGAGTCCTCCTGGGAGGGCATGCACAGAACAAATGTTTGAGTCCACAAGAGACGACATATCTCATATAAAGAACTCACATAAAGTTCTCCCTTTACACAGAAACAACAGCAAGCGACATCTGCAAAAGCCATCTCCTGGCTGAAAAAATACCTGGAATCAGCTTTACATGTGGTTTGTTTTTCCCATTAGCTCCCCCTAAAACACCAGCTCCAATCCTGCTTACCTTACACAGCAGCAATCTTGACAAACAAAAGCCTAGCATCCCATCAGTCCAGAGACAAGGCCCAGATACCACCTCTTCCTGTTCATTATCTTCATCAGTAAAGATGCTTTATTAGTGGTTTATTAGCTTTATTTTTGGTTTTCTTTCACATCCATGTCCCCTCATAAGTCAACTGCTGTTCTGCTTATCCACTCCCAGAAAAGCCACTCCGGAGCCACAGGAAATTCACCCATCTCCTCTGGAAGAAAAATTCTCTTCAAATAAGCCCCACATGCTGCCAGCCAGCCACTCAACAGCACAGGAAACCTCTGCTAGCACCACTTTTCTTGCAATCAGTGCAATCTCTGAAAGCTCTGCCATGCACAAGGGAACTCGGCACACCCAGCCACATCTCCATCATCACAGGTAAACCTCCCAGGACAGCTACATCTTAAATCTGGCTGGATTTAAGGGGTGAGACACAGCTTGGACTGTGTGACAATGATATGCGATGAACAATTTGCTTTAAAGGCAGTTTGAGACCTCTTTTGAGAAAAAGTAATCAGGTAAGTACAGAGAAAATGTTCACCTTGGGAAAACTATCACTGCTATTAAAAGAATTTGCTTATTCTTTATCTAGCCGCAGAAGTTCTTGAAAGAAGTTACATTTTTATCTTTCAGCAAAGCTTCTCTCTCCAAGGTATGTGCAAGCTCTAGATAGTGGTACTGCAGTGGACTTGCTGTTCAGCTGGCCAAATACACGAACACCACGCACATCAGCAGGAGCTGCAGCACAGGAGGAAAGGTGAGGGTGAGAGACACTTCATATTACACATGCACTTTGCTGATGGGTCAAATTACTGCTTCAGTGCTTATTGGTATTTTCTAAATGAAAAGCAGTTAACCCTCTATGAAAAATGCTATTTTTTAAAATAAGTCTATCTTCTGTAGAACAAGAAAGTGCTTCCTAAAACCAAAATCAAAATGTCTACTTCATATACAACCTCTCTCAGACCAAATTAATTTTCCTCACTCTTGATGGAACAATAATAGGCTATCAAGGCTGTGCAATAAAACCCCACATGATAAATTGAAAATTACAGCAAGAAAAAGAAATCTCAATCTAGCTGGAGAATATCCTAGCTGAAAAAAAATAGGTTCTATCTCCGTATTCATGAGAGAAACCAGCAATAAATCATGTTTAGAAGTTAACCCTAATCATGCTGAAATAATGAAAGTCTCTAAAAGATTACAGACAGGACATGGAAAGAGAAAGCCAGAAGAGGAGAAGGCACATGGGTCCTCACCCCAACAGACCCTGAATTATGTGCTTCAGTGGAGGAAGTGACATCTGTGTATTTTACTTTACTGTTGTTTTCACAACCCATTTTACCATCCCACTGAATTACACCTTTATAGGGCCTGAACTGTTTTCCAGCTGCAGCTCTAGATTTAAAAATAAATTTGACCTTCCAGTCCCCAGATGGGAATGATGCTTGGAGCTGCCTCCACTATTACAAGGCACAACTAAGAGAAGTTTCCCTTATAAAACTCAGCATTAAAAACAAAAACAACAACAAAAAAAAAACTGTTAAAGAAAAATGCTTAAACACATGTTACAAAAACTGACTGTGGTTTTAGGTTTCAGTAATAAGACAAGTATTGCAAGATGGTGTAGCTTATAAATTTTGCTGCAGTGTTGGACAGAAAAGAAATAGTCATGGCTAAATATCCTTAAGCAGGGGCATGTGACAAAGAAACCAGCCTATTTTGGTTTTCATGTCCTGGAATTGCTTACAACCCCTGAGGAAGAGGTCAGTGCAATATGATATGAAAAACATAATGATAAACCAGACTTTTCGCGACAGAAAGAAAGATTACCTCTCCAGTTCACTCTGAGTTATTGCCAAGATTTTAATGAAATGACAACAGGGATGAAAACAATCCCCAATATATTTGCAACCTTGCAACTGGAAAGCAAGGAGCTTTCCAGTTGCAGTCAAAACCCAACATTTTTCGCTAACTATCCTGTCTTTAAATAGGTGATCATAGCTCTTTCTGCCTCAAGGCACAGAGTTACAGAGGCTGTAGCAGTTGTTCTGACTGTGCAAAGAACCAGTATCATTTTGATATTTCTGAATGCTGATGAGAACAAAAATATAAACTGTGGTAGGGTAACTCAGCATTTTACTTTGCAACATGCAATTAGTGGGTATGAAAAGGAAATATGATTCCCCAAAATATATGGTAAAAGAATGATTAATTTACATAAATATTGCTGAAGCTGAGCTGATGGTTGATTTGCCTTGCCTTCTCAATAGCTGCAGTGAGAAGCTGGGTAATAGCATGCACTGAATTCCTGAAAACTGGTCCTTAGCTCACCCAGGCAATCCACAGCGTGAACTCAGCACAAGGCAGGTGGTGCAGCTGCCCTGTGTTAGAACTGACCACAAAATAAGGGTTCATTACTCCTGATAACATGCTAAAAGGTGGAGGTTTTCTCAAACAGCAAGGTTGTGCATTTCTCATTTTAAGTTTAAAGACTCACCTAGTTTTATTTTTCCTTTCTAATACTCTAAAATTTTTCACTTTTTGAACTTCAAAACATGTACGATCATTACTTCTTTCCCTTGAAAATGTTAATATAATTTCAAGTGGACTAACAATACAGAAGTGTTTTTAAATTCTATTAGAAATTTAAGATGAAATTTCACTTATAGCAAATAAAGTGATTTATTTTAAAACAGAGTTATGGCAGTTATGAGACTGGCATAAAGTTCCATCTCACAATAGCTTTGTTTGGAAGAAATTAGGTAGGTTAAGAGGAAGAAAGAGTAAGTCAAATTCTAGATGGCAAGAAAAGTGGCAATACAAAACTCATAACTGGCTTTTAAAAAGTATTTACAATAGATAAAAACAAAAATGCAAAAAGAATACATGAAAGCTGTCAAGGGGCTAACTTCAAATCATTTACAGAGCACTGGCAAACCAAGTTGCGTAAGAAACAGCTGTACATCCTACCCTCCAAAACTCAAATATTCTGAAAATGATTCAAAGATCTTCAATAAAATTAATATCAAGAACACACCAATCATATAAATCTACATATCTAGCTGTGTCTTATCTGCTTAGCAACTTACTGTGCAGTAAAATGGCAATGGGAATTGCTGCCAAAATAAGGTGAGCTCCAGCTCTACAAAGTGCCTATGAACATCTTGCAAAGGGGTTGCAGATTCAGTGCTTCTTCCTCACTGCATTTCTGTCTTGGATAACAAACCAAGGATATCATTTTCCTCTCACATTTGTGGAGCACTCCAACAGAATGAGCACACCAGCAGTGATTTGATATAAACCAAAATATCAAGTTTTCCCTTTAATATATTCCCATTTATTTGACAACCAACCCCCATCTTGAATTTTTTACTCTTTTTTCCCTGCTTTTCTCATGCATCTCTGTGTGCCTGATCTGGGAAGGGCAGATTGTCATGGCGCTTGAGAGAAGCTGCTTGTGAAAGAAACACATTCCTTCCTCAACAATGACCCAGAATTTTGCCCTTGCCACTTTAATCACATACAGCTACTAAGCAAAGAACCAGAATCCTCTATCTTCTCACTGCTGTTGTGCCGCCACTTCCCTTGGGAAAACAAGACACAAGGGACCCCGAGAAACAAGTGCAAAAACCCCTGTATCATGAGCCAAACCTCACAGTGTTGCACTAGTGAAGAAGGGCATTGCCTCTGGATGCCCTCTTTGTGACTAGGTGTGCAGGACTGGTGGGAAATCACCCATTTTTAACCCACCTCACTCTGAGCTGACACTATAAGACCACAGCCACTCTTCAGGCAGAGTTCACAGCGAGTGTCAGAGCAGACAGCCCGACATTTCACTGAAGTGGAAAATCACAGCTCTACGATGATGCCTTCAAGGCACATTTAGCTGAAAGAGCCAACACACTGCTTCAGGAGGAGAGGAAAGGCCACACAGGCAGAATGAAAGAGCAGTGAAGGCAAAAATTGCATTCATATCTAGTCCTACCTATTTGATGGGGATTTTTTTAACAATAACATCATAGAAGCAGACAAGCTCTGATTATGTATGAGCATCTGCACGTACACATCTAAAACATTTGCCAGCAAAAGTGCATTTCTCTCAATCCTGAAGCTTAAGAGTGGATTTCACCATTACAATGAAAGAGTGATAACACTGTCTGACCTCTGCCTGACTTGCTGCCCACCTCCTGGATGCTGACTGGCACTGACTGTTGAGAATAACTAAAAATAACCAGCTTGTGTCATATATTGTAATAAGGGCAAAGGGAGAAAAAGAGGTGGCATATTTGAGGCTCTTGCTGTTCACCCTTCTGTCACCTTCCTCTTATAAATTTTCCCCTTGAGAACAGAGTTTGTTGTAGAAAGCACAATTAGTACAGATGATGGGAGCCAAGAATTTATTAATGATCTCATACCTGTTATGAATAAAAAGTTACCTA